>NW_027478825.1:0-300000 GCF_051014685.1 Ptiloglossa arizonensis | reverse complement strand
CGGTATGTGTATTTTTCCCGTAGGCATCTGCAGTTATCGGTTTCGGGAATCAGACATGCGAAAATTTTGATGGTTGCTCAACCAATCCTTAACTTCAAACTCCCGTATCTCGCGAACGAATTGACGAACTCGAGAAATTCCTATTGCATCTGAAAGCAGAAACTCGCCCGATTACAACGGTATGTGTATTTTTGCCCTAGGCCTCTGTAGTTATTGGTTTCGAGTATCAGACTTGCGAAAATTTTGATGGTTTCTCAACCATTCCTTAATTTCAAACTCCCATATCTCGCGTACGGATTGAAGAACTCGGGAAGTTCCTGTTGCTTCTGAAAGTAGAAACTCGCCCCATTACAATGGTGTGTGTACTTTTCCCCTAACCCATAGTAGTTATGGGTTTCGAGTATCAGACTTGCGAAAATTTTGATGGTTTGTCAACCATTCCTTAACTTCAAACTCCCATATCTCGCGAACGGATTGACGAACTCGAGAAACTCCTATTGCATCTGAAAGCAGAAACTCGCCCGATTACAACGGTATGTGTATTTTTGCCCTAGGCCTCTGTGGTTATTGGTTTCGAGTATCAGACTTGCGAAAATTTTGATGGTTTCTCAACCGTTCCTTAAATTCAAACTCCCATATCTCGCGAACGGATTGACGAACTCGAGAAATTCCTGTTGCATCTGAAAGTAGAAACTCGCCCGATTACAAGGGTATGTGTATTTTTCCCCTAGGACTTTGTAGTTATTGGTTTCGGGAATCAGACTTGCGAAAATTTTGATGGTTGCACAACCATTCCTCAACTTCAAACTCCCATATCTCGCGAACGAATTGACGAACTCGAGAAATTCTTGTTGGATCTGAAAGCAGAAATTCGCCGGATTACAGCGGTACGTGTATATTTGCGCTAGGCCATAGTAGTTATTGGTTTCGAGTATCAGACTTGCGAAAATTTTGATGGTTTCTCAACCATTCCTTAATTTCAAACTCCCATATCTCGCGAACGGATCGACGAACTCGCGAAGTTCCTGTTGCTTCTGAAAGTAGAAACTCGCCCCATTACAATGGTGTGTGTACTTTTCCCCTAGGCCATTCCAGTTATTGGTTTCGAGTATCAGACCAGCGAAATTTTTGATGGTTTCTCAAACATTCCTTAACTTCAAACTCCCATATCTCGCGAACGGATGGACGAACTCGAGAAATTCCTGTTTCATCTGAAAGTAGAAATTCGCCCGATTACAACGGTATGTGTATTTTTCCCCTAGGCCTTTGTAGTTATTTGTTTCGAGTATCAGACTTGCGAAAATTTTGATGGTTTCTCAACCATTCCTTAACTTCAAACTCCCATATCTCGCGAACGGATTGACGAACTCGAGAAATTCCTATTGCATCTGAAAGCAGAAACTCGCCCGATTACAACGGTATGTGTATTTTTGCCCTAGGCCATAGTAGTTATTGGTTTCGAGTATCAGACTTGCGAAAATTTTGATGGTTTCTCAACCATTCCTTAATTTCAAACTCCCATATCTCGCGAACGGATAGACGAACTCGAGAAATACCTGTTGCATCTGAAAGTAGAAACTCGCCCCATTACAATGGTGTGTGTACTTTTCCCCTAGGCCATTCCAGTTATTGGTTTCGAGTATCCGACCAGCGAAATTTTTGATGGTTTCTCAAACATTCCTAAACTTCAAACTCCCATATCTCGCGAACGGATTGACGAACTCGAGAAATTCCTGTTTCATCTGAAAGTAGAAACTCGCCCGATTACAACGGTATGTGTATTTTTCCCCTAGGCCATTGTAGTTATTGGTTTCGAATATCAGACATTCGAAAATTTTGATCGTTTCTCAACCATTCCTTAACTTCAAACTCCCATATTATGCGAACGGATTGACGAACTCGAGAAATTCCTATTGCATCTGAAAGCAGAAACTCGCCCGATTACATCGGTATATGTATTTTTGCCCTAGGCCATAGTAGTTATTGGTTTCGAGTTTCAGACCAGCGAAAATTTTGATGGTTTCTCAACCATTCCTTAACTTCAAACTCCCATATCTCGCGAACGGATTGACGAACACGAGAAATTCCTATTGCATCTAACAGCAGAAACTCGCCCGATTTCAACGGTATGTGTACTTTTCCCCTAGGCCATTCCAGTTATTGGATACGAGTATCAGACCAGCGAAAATTTTGATGGTTTCTCAACCATTCCCCAACTTCAAACTCCCATATCTCGCGAACGGATTGACGAACTCGCGAAGTTCCTGTTGCCTTTGACAGTAGAAACTCGCCCCATTACAACGGTATGTGTATTTTTCCCCTAGGCCATTGTAGTTATTGGTTTCGAGTATCACACCTGCGAAAATTTTTATTGTTGCTCAACCATTCCTTAACTTCAAACTCCCATATCTCGCGAACGGATTGACGAACTCGAGAAATTCCTCTTGCATCTGAAAGTAGAAACTCGCCCGATTACAACGGTATGTGTATTTTTCCCGTAGGCATCTGCAGTTATCGGTTTCGGGAATCAGACATGCGAAAATTTTGATGGTTGCTCAACCAATCCTTAACTTCAAACTCCCGTATCTCGCGAACGAATTGACGAACTCGAGAAATTCCTATTGCATCTGAAAGCAGAAACTCGCCCGATTACAACGGTATGTGTATTTTTGCCCTAGGCCTCTGTAGTTATTGGTTTCGAGTATCAGACTTGCGAAAATTTTGATGGTTTCTCAACCATTCCTTAATTTCAAACTCCCATATCTCGCGTACGGATTGAAGAACTCGCGAAGTTCCTGTTGCTTCTGAAAGTAGAAACTCGCCCCATTACAATGGTGTGTGTACTTTTCCCCTAACCCATAGTAGTTATGGGTTTCGAGTATCAGACTTGCGAAAATTTTGATGGTTTGTCAACCATTCCTTAACTTCAAACTCCCATATCTCGCGAACGGATTGACGAACCCGAGAAACTCCTATTGCATCTGAAAGCAGAAACTCGCCCGATTACAACGGTATGTGTATTTTTGCCCTAGGCCTCTGTGGTTATTGGTTTCGAGTATCAGACTTGCGAAAATTTTGATGGTTTCTCAACCGTTCCTTAAATTCAAACTCCCATATCTCGCGAACGGATTGACGAACTCGAGAAGTTCCTGTTGCATCTGAAAGTAGAAACTCGCCCGATTACAAGGGTATGTGTATTTTTCCCCTAGGACTTTGTAGTTATTGGTTTCGGGAATCAGACTTGCGAAAATTTTGATGGTTGCACAACCATTCCTTAACTTCAAACTCCCATATCTCGCGAACGAATTGACGAACTCGAGAAATTCTTGTTGGATCTGAAAGCAGAAATTCGCCGGATTACAGCGGTACGTGTATATTTGCGCTAGGCCATAGTAGTTATTGGTTTCGAGTATCAGACTTGCGAAAATTTTGATGGTTTCTCAACCATTCCCTAATTTCAAACTCCCATATCTCGCGAACGGATCGACGAACTCGCGAAGTTCCTGTTGCTTCTGAAAGTAGAAACTCGCCCCATTACAATGGTGTGTGTACTTTTCCCCTAGGCCATTCCAGTTATTGGTTTCGAGTATCAGACCAGCGAAATTTTTGATGGTTTCTCAACCATTCCTTAACTTCAAACTCCCATATCTCGCGAACGGATGGACGAACTCGAGAAATTCCTGTTTCATCTGAAAGTAGAAATTCGCCCGATTACAACGGTATGTGTATTTTTCCCCTAGGCCTTTGTAGTTATTTGTTTCGAGTATCAGACTTGCGAAAATTTTGATGGTTTCTCAACCATTCCTTAACTTCAAACTCCCATATCTCGCGAACGGATTGACGACCACGAGAAATTCCTATTGCATCTGAAAGCAGAAACTCGCCCAATTGCAAGGGTACGTGTATTTTTGCCCTAGGCCATAGTAGTTATTGGTTTCGAGTATCAGACATGCGAAAATTTTGATGGTGTCTCAACCATTCCTTAACTTCAAACTCCCATATCTCGCGAACGGATGGACGAACTCGAGAAATTACTGTTTCATCTGAAAGTAGAAATTCGCCCGATTACAACGGTATGTGTATTTTTCCCCTAGGCCATTGTAGTTATTGGTTTCGAGTATCACACGTGCGAAAATTTTTATGGTTGCTCAACCATTCCTTAACTTCAAACTCCCATATCTCGCGAACGAATTGACGAACGCGAGAAATTCTTGTTGCATCTGAAAGCAGAAACTCGCCCGATTACACGGTATGTGTATTTTTGCCCTAGGCCATAGTAGTTATTGGTTTCGAGTATCAGACCAGCGAAAATTTTTATGGTTTCTCATCCATTCCTGAACGTCAAACTCCCATATCTCGCGAACGGATTGACGAACTCGAGAAACTCCTATTGCATCTGAAAGTAGAAACTCGCCCGATTACAACGGTATGTGCATGTTTCCCCTAGGCCTTTGTAGTTATTGGTTTCGGGAATCAGACTTGCGAAAATTTTGATGGTTGCTCAACCATTTCTTAACTTCAAACTCCCATATCTCGCGAACGAATTGACGAACTCGAGAAATTCCTGTTGCATCTGAAAGCAGAAAGTCGCCCGATTACAACGGTATGTGTATTTTTGCCCTAGGCCATAGTAGTTATTGGTTTCGAGTATCAGACATGCGAATATTTTGATGGTTTCTCAACCATTCCTCATCTTCAAACTCCCATATCTCGCGAACGGATTGACGAACACGAGAAATTCCTATTGCATCTGAAAGCAGAAACTCGCCCGATTTCAACGGAATGTGTACTTTTCCCCTAGGCCTTTGTAGTTATTGGTTTCGGGAATCAGACTTGCGAAAATTTTGATGGTTGCTCAACCATTCCTTAACTTCAAACTCCCATATCTCGCGAACGGATTGACGAACTCGAGAAATTCCTGTTGCATCTGACAGCAGAAACTCGCCCGATTTCAACGGTATGTGTACTTTTCCCCTAGGCCATTCCAGTTATTGGTTTCGAGTATCAGACCAGCGAAAATTTTGATGGTTTCTCACCCATTCCCTAACTTCAAACTCCCATATCTCGCGAACGGATTGACGAACTCCAGAAATTCCTGTTGCATCTGAAAGTAGAATCTCGCCCGATTACAACGGTATGTGTATTTTTCCCCTAGGCCTTTGTAGTTACTGGTTTCGGGAATCAGACTTGCAAAAATTTTGATGGTTGCTCAACCATTCCTTAACTTCAAACTCCCATATCTCGCGATGGAATTGACGAACTCGAGAAATTCTTGTTGCATCTGAAAGCAGAAACTCGCCCGATTACAACGGTATGTGTATTTTTGCCCTAGGCCATATTAGTTATTGGTTTCGAGTATCAGACTTGCGAAAATTTTGATGGTTTCTCAACCATTCCTTAACTTCATACTCCCATACCTCGCGAACGGATTGACGAACTCGAGAAATTCCTATTGCATCTGAAAGCAGAAACTCGCCCCATTACAATGGTGTGTGTACTTTTCTCCTAGGCCATTCCAGTTATTGGTTTCGAGTATCAGACCAGCGAAAATTTTTATGATTTCTCATCCATTCCTGAACGTCAAACTCCCATATCTCGCGAACGGATTGACGAACTCGAGAAACTCCTATTGCATCTGAAAGTAGAAACTCGCCCGATTACAACGGTATGTGCATGTTTCCCCTAGGCCTTTGTAGTTATTGGTTTCGGGAATCAGACTTGCGAAAATTTTGATGGTTGCTCAACCATTTCTTAACTTCAAACTCCCATATCTCGCGAACGAATTGACGAACTCGACAAATTCTTCTTGCATCTGAAAGCAGAAACTCGCCCGATTACAGCGGTGTGTGTATTTTTCCCCTAGGCCTTTCCAGTTATTGGTTTCGAGTATCAGACCAGCGAAAATTTTGATGGTTTCTCAACCATCCCTTAACTTTAAACTCCCATATCTCGCGAACGGATTGACGAAATCGAGAAATTCCTGTTTCATCTGAAAGTAGAAACTCGCCCGATTACAACGGTATGTGTATTTTTCCCCTAGGCCTTTGTAGTTATTGGTTTCGGGAATCAGGCTTGCGAAAATTTTGATGGTTGCTCAACCATTCCTTATCTTCAAACTCCCATATCTCGCGAAGGAATTGACGAACTCGAGAAATTCTTATTGCATCTGAAAGCAGAAACTCGCCCGATTACAACGGTATGTGTATTTTTGCCCTAGGCCATAGTAGTTATTGGTTTCGAGTAACAGACTTGCGAAAATTTTGATGGTTTCTCAACCATTCCTTAACTTCAAACTCCCATATCTCGCGAACGGATTGACGAACACGAGAAATTCCTATTGCATCTGACAGCAGAAACTCGCCCGATTTCAACGGTATGTGTACTTTTCTCCTAGGCCATTCCAGTTATTGGTTTCGAGTATCAGACCAGCGAAAATTTTGATGGTTTCTCACCCATTCCCTAACTTCAAACTCCCATATCTCGCGAACGGATTGACGAACTCCAGAAATTCCTGTTGCATCTGAAAGTAGAATCTCGCCCGATTACATCGGTATGTGTATTTTTCCCCTAGGCCTTTGTAGTTATTGGTTTCGGGAATCAGACTTGCGAAAATTTTGATAGTTTCTCAACCATTCCTTAACTTCAAACTCCCATATCTCGCGAACGGATTGACGAACACGAGAAATTCCTATTGCTTCTGAAAGCAGAAACTCGCCCCATTACAATGGTGTGTGTACTTTTCTCCTAGGCCATTCCAGTTATTGGTTTCGAGTATCAGACCAGCGAAAATTTTTATGGTTTCTCATCCATTCCTGAACGTCAAACTCCCATATCTCGCGAACGGATTGACGAACTCGAGAAACTCCTATTTCATCTGAAAGTAGAAACTCGCCCGATTACAACGGTATGTGCATGTTTCCCCTAGGCCTTTGTAGTTATTGGTTTCGGGAATCAGACTTGCGAAAATTTTGATGGTTGCTCAACCATTTCTTAACTTCAAACTCCCATATCTCGCGAACGAATTGACGAACTCGAGAAATTCCTGTTGCATCTGAAAGCAGAAAGTCGCCCGATTACAACGGTATGTGTATTTTTGCCCTAGGCCATAGTAGTTATTGGTTTCGAGTATCAGACATGCGAATATTTTGATGGTTTCTCAACCATTCCTCAAATTCAAACTCCCATATCTCGCGAACGGATTGACGAACACGAGAAATTCCTATTGCATCTGAAAGCAGAAACTCGCCCGATTTCAACGGTATGTGTACTTTTCCCCTAGGCCTTTGTAGTTATTGGTTTCGGGAATCAGGCTTGCGAAAATTTTGATGGTTGCTCAACCATTCCTTAACTTCAAACTCCCATATCTCGCGAAGGAATTGACGAACTCGAGAAATTCTTATTGCATCTGAAAGCAGAAACTCGCCCGATTACAACGGTATGTGTATTTTTGCCCTAGGCCATAGTAGTTATTGGTTTCGAGTATCAGACATGCGAAAATTTTGATGGTTTCTCAACCGTTCCTTAAATTCAAACTCCCATATCTCGCGAACGGATTGACGAACTCGAGAAATTCCTGTTGCATCTGAAAATAGAAAATCGCCCGATTACAAGGGTATGTGTATTTTTGCCCTAGGACTTTGTAGTTATAGGTTTCGGGAATCAGACTTGCGAAAATTTTGATGGTTGCACAACCATTCCTTAACTTCAAACTCCCGTATCTCGCGAACGAATTGACGAACTCGAGAAATTCCTATTGCATCTGAAAGCAGAAACTCGCCCGATTACGGCGGTGTGTGTATTTTTGCTCTAGGCCATAGTACTTATTGTTTTCGTGTATCAGACTTGCGAAAATTTTGATGGTTTCTCAACCATTCCTTAATTTCAAACTCCCATATCTCGCGAACGGATTGACGAACACGACAAATTCCTATTGCATCTGAAATCAGAAACTCGCCCGATTTCAACGGTATGTGCATTTTTCCCCTAGGCCTTTGTAGTTATAGGTTTCGGGAATCAGACTTGCGAAAATTTTGATGGTTGCACAACCATTCCTTAACTTCAAACTCCCATATCTCGCGAACGAATTGACGAACTCGGCAAATTCTTCTTGCATCTGAAAGCAGAAACTCGCCCGACTACAGCGGTGTGTGTATTTTTGCTCTAGGCCATAGTACTTATTGGTTTCGAGTATCAGACTTGCGAAAATTTTGATGGTTTCTCAACCATTCCTTAATTTCAAACTCCCATATCTCGCGAACCGATTGACGAACTCGAGAAATTCCTGTTGCATCTGAAAGTAGAAACTCGCCCCATTACAATGGAGTGTGTACTTTCCCCCTAGGCCATTCCAGTTATTGGTTTCGAGTATCAGACCAGCGAAAATTTTGATGGTTTCTCAACCATCCCTTAACTTTAAACTCCCATATCTCGCGAACGGATTGACGAAATCGAGAAATTCCTGTTTCATCTGAAAGTAGAAACTCGCCCGATTACAACGGTATGTGTATTTTTCCCCTAGGCCTTTGTAGTTATTGGTTTCGGGAATCAGGCTTGCGAAAATTTTGATGGTTGCTCAACCATTCCTTATCTTCAAACTCCCATATCTCGCGAAGGAATTGACGAACTCGAGAAATTCTTATTGCATCTGAAAGCAGAAACTCGCCCGATTACAACGGTATGTGTATTTTTGCCCTAGGCCATAGTAGTTATTGGTTTCGAGTATCAGACATGCGAATATTTTGATGGTTTCTCAACCATTCCTCAAATTCAAACTCCCATATCTCGCGAACGGATTGACGAACACGAGAAATTCCTATTGCATCTGAAAGCAGAAACTCGCCCGATTTCAACGGTATGTGTACTTTTCCCCTAGGCCTTTGTAGTTATTGGTTTCGGGAATCAGGCTTGCGAAAATTTTGATGGTTGCTCAACCATTCCTTAACTTCAAACTCCCATATCTCGCGAAGGAATTGACGAACTCGAGAAATTCTTATTGCATCTGAAAGCAGAAACTCGCCCGATTACAACGGTATGTGTATTTTTGCCCTAGGCCATAGTAGTTATTGGTTTCGAGTATCAGACATGCGAAAATTTTGATGGTTTCTCAACCGTTCCTTAAATTCAAACTCCCATATCTCGCGAACGGATTGACGAACTCGAGAAATTCCTGTTGCATCTGAAAATAGAAAATCGCCCGATTACAAGGGTATGTGTATTTTTGCCCTAGGACTTTGTAGTTATAGGTTTCGGGAATCAGACTTGCGAAAATTTTGATGGTTGCACAACCATTCCTTAACTTCAAACTCCCGTATCTCGCGAACGAATTGACGAACTCGAGAAATTCCTATTGCATCTGAAAGCAGAAACTCGCCCGATTACGGCGGTGTGTGTATTTTTGCTCTAGGCCATAGTACTTATTGTTTTCGAGTATCAGACTTGCGAAAATTTTGATGGTTTCTCAACCATTCCTTAATTTCAAACTCCCATATCTCGCGAACGGTTTGACGAACACGACAAATTCCTATTGCATCTGAAATCAGAAACTCGCCCGATTTCAACGGTATGTGCATTTTTCCCCTAGGCCTTTGTAGTTATAGGTTTCGGGAATCAGACTTGCGAAAATTTTGATGGTTGCACAACCATTCCTTAACTTCAAACTCCCGTATCTCGCGAACGAATTGACGAACTCGGCAAATTCTTCTTGCATCTGAAAGCAGAAACTCGCCCGACTACAGCGGTGTGTGTATTTTTGCTCTAGGCCATAGTACTTATTGGTTTCGAGTATCAGACTTGCGAAAATTTTGATGGTTTCTCAACCATTCCTTAATTTCAAACTCCCATATCTCGCGAACCGATTGACGAACTCGAGAAATTCCTGTTGCATCTGAAAGTAGAAACTCGCCCCATTACAATGGAGTGTGTACTTTCCCCCTAGGCCATTCCAGTTATTGGTTTCGAGTATCAGACCAGCGAAATTTTTGATGGTTACTCAACCATTCCTTAACTTCAAACTCCCATATCTCGCGAACGGATTGACGAACACGAGAAATTCCTATTGCATCTGACAGCAGAAACTCGCCCGATTTCAACGGTATGTGTACTTTTCCCCTACGCCATTCCATTTATTGGTTTCGAGTGTCAGACTAGCGAAAATTTTGATGGTTTCTCACCCATTCCCTAACTTCAAACACCCATATCTCGCGAACGGATAGACGAACTCGAGAAATTCCTGTTGCATCTGAAAGTAGAATCTCGCCCGATTACAACGGTATGTGTATTTTTCCCCTAGGCCTTTGTAGTTATTGGTTTCGGGAATCAGACTTGCGAAAATTTTGATGGTTGCTCAACCATTCCTTAACTTCAAACTCCCATATCTCGCGAACGAATGGACGAACTCGGCAAATTCTTCTTGCATCTGAAAGCAGAAACTCGCCCGACTACAGCGGTGTGTGTATTTTTGCTCTAGGCCATAGTACTTATTGGTTTCGAGTATCAGACTTGCGAAAATTTTGATGGTTTCTCAACCATTCCTTAATTTCAAACTCCCATATCTCGCGAACCGATTGACGAACTCGAGAAATTCCTGTTGCATCTGAAAGTAGAAACTCGCCCCATTACAATGGAGTGTGTACTTTCCCCCTAGGCCATTCCAGTTATTGGTTTCGAGTATCAGACCAGCGAAATTTTTGATGGTTACTCAACCATTCCTTAACTTCAAACTCCCATATCTCGCGAACGGATTGACGAACACGAGAAATTCCTATTGCATCTGACAGCAGAAACTCGCCCGATTTCAACGGTATGTGTACTTTTCCCCTACGCCATTCCATTTATTGGTTTCGAGTGTCAGACTAGCGAAAATTTTGATGGTTTCTCACCCATTCCCTAACTTCAAACACCCATATCTCGCGAACGGATAGACGAACTCGAGAAATTCCTGTTGCATCTGAAAGTAGAATCTCGCCCGATTACAACGGTATGTGTATTTTTCCCCTAGGCCTTTGTAGTTATTGGTTTCGGGAATCAGACTTGCGAAAATTTTGATGGTTGCTCAACCATTCCTTAACTTCAAACTCCCATATCTCGCGAACGAATGGACGAACTCGGCAAATTCTTCTTGCATCTGAAAGCAGAAACTCGCCCGACTACAGCGGTGTGTGTATTTTTGCTCTAGGCCATAGTACTTATTGGTTTCGAGTATCAGACTTGCGAAAATTTTGATGGTTTCTCAACCATTCCTTAATTTCAAACTCCCATATCTCGCGAACCGATTGACGAACTCGAGAAATTCCTGTTGCATCTGAAAGTAGAAACTCGCCCCATTACAATGGAGTGTGTACTTTCCCCCTAGGCCATTCCAGTTATTGGTTTCGAGTATCAGACCAGCGAAATTTTTGATGGTTACTCAACCATTCCTTAACTTCAAACTCCCATATCTCGCGAACGGATTGACGAACACGAGAAATTCCTATTGCATCTGACAGCAGAAACTCGCCCGATTTCAACGGTATGTGTACTTTTCCCCTACGCCATTCCATTTATTGGTTTCGAGTGTCAGACTAGCGAAAATTTTGATGGTTTCTCACCCATTCCCTAACTTCAAACACCCATATCTCGCGAACGGATAGACGAACTCGAGAAATTCCTGTTGCATCTGAAAGTAGAATCTCGCCCGATTACAACGGTATGTGTATTTTTCCCCTAGGCCTTTGTAGTTATTGGTTTCGGGAATCAGACTTGCGAAAATTTTGATGGTTGCTCAACCATTCCTTAACTTCAAACTCCCATATCTCGCGAACGAATTGACGAACTCGAGAAATTCCTGTTGCATCTGAAAGCAGAAAGTCGCCCGATTTCAACGGTATGTGTACTTTTCCCCTAGGCCATTCCAGTTATTGGTTTCGAGTATCAGACCAGCGAAAATTTTTATGGTTTCTCATCCATTCCTGAACGTCAAACTCCCATATCTCGCGAACGGATTGACGAACTCGAGAAACTCCTATTGCATCTGAAAGTAGAAACTCGCCCGATTACAACGGTATGTGCATGTTTCCCCTAGGCCTTTGTAGTTATTGGTTTCGGGAATCAGACTTGCGAAAATTTTGATGGTTGCTCAACCATTTCTTAACTTCAAACTCCCATATCTCGCGAACTAATTGACGAACTCGAGAAATTCCTGTTGCATCTGAAAGCAGAAAGTCGCCCGATTTCAACGGTATGTGTACTTTTCCCCTAGGCCTTTGTAGTTATTGGTTTCGGGAATCAGACTTGCGAAAATTTTGATGGTTGCTCAACCATTTCTTAACTTCAAACTCCCATATCTCGCGAACGAATTGACGAACTCGAGAAATTCCTGTTGCATCTGAAAGCAGAAAGTCGCCCGATTACAACGGTATGTGTATTTTTGCCCTTGGCCATAGTAGTTATTGGTTTCGAGTATCAGACATGCGAATATTTTGATTGTTTCTCAACCATTCCTCAACTTCAAACTCCCATATCTCGCGAACGGATTGACGAACTCCAGAAATTCCTGTTGCATCTGAAAGTAGAAACTCGCCCGATTACACTGGTGTGTGTACTTTTCCCCAAGGCCATAGTAGTTGTTGGTTTCGAGTATCAGACTTGCGAAAATTCTGATGATTTCTCAATCATTCCTTAACTTCAAACTCCCATATCTCGCGAACGGATTGAAGAACTCGAGAAATGCCTGTTGCATCTGAAAGCAGAAGCACGCCCGATTACAACTGTATGTGTATTTTTGGCTTGGGCCATTGTAGTTATTGTTTTCGAGTACCAGACTTGGGAAAATTTTGATGGTCTCTCAACCATTCCGTCACTTCTAACTCTTATATCTCGCGAACGCATTGACGAACTCGAGAAATTCCTATTGTATCTGAAAGCAGAAACTCGCCCGATTTCAACGGTATGTGTATTTTTCCCCTAGGCCTTTGTAGTTATTGGTTTCGGGAATCAGACTTGCGAAAATTTTGATGGTTTCTCCACCATTCCTTAACTTCAAACTCCCATATCTCGCGAACGAATTGACGAACTCGAGAAATTCCTATTGCATCTGAGAGCAGAAACTCGCCCGATTACAACGGTATGTGTATTTTTGCCCTAGGCCTCTGTAGTTATTGGTTTCGAGTATCAGACATGCGAAAATTTTGATGGTTTCTCAACCGTTCCTTAAATTCAAACTCCCATATCTCGCGAACGGATTGACGAACTCGAGAAATTCCTGTTGCATCTGAAAATAGAAAATCGCCCGATTACAAGGGTATGTGTATTTTTCCCCTAGGACTTTGTAGTTATAGGTTTCGGGAATCAGACTTGCGAAAATTTTGATTGTTGCACAACCATTCCTTAACTTCAAACTCCCATATCTCGCGAACGAATTGACGAACTCGAGAAATTCCTATTGCATCTGAAAGCAGAAACTCGTCCGATTACAACGGTATGTGTATTTTTGCCCTAGGCCTCTGTAGTTATTGGTTTCGAGTATCAGACATGCGTAAATTTTGATCGTTTCTCAACCGTTCCTTAAATTCAAATTCCCATATCTCGCGAACGGATTGACGAACTCGAGAAATTCCTGTTGCATCTGAAAGTAGAAACTCGCCCGATTACAAGGGTATTTGTATTTTTCCCCTAGGACTTTGTGGTTATAGGTTTCGGGAATCAGACTTGCGAAAATTTTGATGGTTGCACAACCATTCCTTAACTTCAAACTCCCATATCTCGCGAACGAATTGACGAACTCGACAAATTCTTCTTGCATCTGAAAGCAGAAACTCGCCCGACTACAGCGGTGTGTGTATTTTTGCTCTAGGCCATAGTACTTATTGGTTTCGAGTTTCAGACTTGCGAAAATTTTGATGGTTTCTCAACCATTCCTTAATTTCAAACTCCCATATCTCGCGAACCGGTTGACGAACTCGAGAAATTCCTGTTGCATCTGAAAGTAGAAACTCGCCCCATTACAATGGAGTGTGTACTTTCCCCCTAGGCCATTCCAGTTATTGGTTTCGAGTATCAGACCAGCGAAATTTTTGATGGTTACTCAACCATTCCTTAACTTCAAACTCCCATATCTCGCGAACGGATTGACGAACACGAGAAATTCCTATTGCATCTGACAGCAGAAACTCGCCCGATTTCAACGGTATGTGAACTTTTCCCCTAGGCCATTCCTGTTATTGGTTTCGAGTATCAGACCAGCGAAAATTTTGATGGTTTCTCACCCATTCCCTAACTTCAAACTCCCATATCTCGCGAACGGATTGACGAACTCCAGAAATTCCTGTTGCATCTGAAAGCAGAAAGTCGCCCGATTACAACGATATGTGTATTTTTGCCCTAGGCCATAGTAGTTATTGGTTTCGAGTATCAGACATGCGAATATTTTGATGGTTTCTCAACCATTCCTCAACTTCAAACTCCCATATCTCGCGAACGGATTGACGAACACGAGAAATTCCTATTGCATCTGAAAGCAGAAACTCGCCCGATTTCAACGGTATGCGTACTTTTCCCCTAGGCCTTTGTAGTTATTGGTTACGGGAATCAGACTTGCGAAAATTTTGATGGTTTCTCAACCATTCCTTAACATCAAACTCCCATATCTCGCGAACGGATTGACGAACTCCAGAAATTCCTGTTGCATCTGAAAGTAGAAACTCGCCCGATTACACTGGTGTGTGTACTTTTCCCCAAGGCCATAGTAGTTATTGGTTTCGAGTATCAGACTTGCGAAAATTCTGATGGTTGCTCAATCATTCCTTAACTTCAAACTCCCGTATCTCGCGAATGAATTGACGAACTCGAGAAATTCCTATTGCATCTGAAAGCAGAAACGCGCCCCATTACAATGGCGTGTGTACTCTTCTCCTAAGCCATTCCAGTTATGGGTTTCGGGTATCAGACCAGCGAAAATTTTGATGGCTTCTCATCCATTCCTGAACGTCAAACTCCCATATCTCGCGAACGGATTGACGAACTCGAGAAACTCCTATTGCATCTGAAAGTAGAAACTCGCCCGATTACAATGGTTTGTGTACTTTTCCCCTAGGCCTCTGTAGTTATTGGTTTCGGGAATCAGACTTGGGAAAATTTTGATGGTTGCTCAATCATTCCTTAACTTCAAACTCCCGTATCTCGCGAATGAATTGACGAACTCGCGAAATTCTTGTTGCATCTGAAAGTAGAAACTCGCCCGATTACAATGGTGTGTGTACTTTTCCCCTAGGCCATTCCAGTTATCGGTTTCGAGTATCAGACCAGCGAAATTTTTGATGGTTTCTCAACCATTCCTTAACTTCAAACTCCCATATCTCGCGAACGGATTAACGAACACGAGAAATTCCAGTTTCATCTGAAAGTAGAAACTCGCCCGATTACAACGGTATGTGTATTTTTCCCCTAGGCCATTGTTGTTATTGGTTTCGAGTATCAGATATGCGAAAATTTTGATGGTTTCTCTACCATTCCTTCACTTCAAACTCCCATATCACGCGAACGGTTTCACGAACTCGAGAAATTGCTATTGCATCTGAAAGCAGAAACTCGCCCGATTACAACGGTATGTGTATTTTTGCCCTAGGCCAAAGTAGTTATTGGTTTCGAGTATCAGACTTGCGAAAATTTTGATGGTTTCTCAACCGTTCCTTAATTTCAAACTCCCGTATCTCGCGAACGGATTGACGAACTCGAGAAATTCCTATTGCATCTGAAAGCAGAAACTCGCCCGATTACAACGGTATGTGTATTTTTGCCCTAGGCCATAGTAGTTATTGGTTTCGAGTATCAGACATGCAAAAATTTTGATGGTTTCTCAACCATTCCTTCACTTCAAACTCCCATATCACTCGAACGGATTGACGAACTCGAGAAATTCCTATTGCATCTGAAAGCAGAAACTCGCCCGATTACAACGGTATGTGTATTTTTGCCCTAGGCCAAAGTAGTTATTGGTTTCGAGTATCAGATTTGCGAAAATTTGGATGGTTTCTCAACCGTTCCTTAATTTCAAACTCCCATATCTCGCGAACGGATTGACGAACTCGAGAAATTCCTGTGGCATCTGAAAGTAGAAACTCGCACGATTACAACGGCATGTGTATTTTTCCCCTAGGCCTTTGTAGTTATTGGTTTCGGGAATCAGACCAGCGAAAATTTTGATGGTTTCTCAACCATTCCTTAACTTCAAACTCCCATATCTCGCGAACGGATTGACGAACACGAGAAATTCCTGTTTCACCTGAAAGTAGAAACTCGCCCGATTACAACGGTATGTGTATTTTTCACCTAGGCCATTGTTGTTATTGGTTTCGAGTATCAGATATGCGAAAATTTTGATGGTTTCTCAACCATTCCTTCACTTCAAACTCCCATATCACGCGAACGGATTGACGGACTCGAGAAATTCCTATTGCATCTGAAAGCAGAAACTCGCCCGATTACAACGGTATGCGTATTTTTGCCCTAGGTCAAAGTAGTTATTGGTTTCGAGTATCAGACTTGCGAAAATTTTGATGGTTTCTCAACCATTCCTTAACTTCAAAGTCCCATATCTCGCGAACGGATTGACGAACTCGAGAAATTCCTGTTGCATCTGAAAGTAGAAGCTCGCCCGATTACAGCGGTATGTGTATTTTTGCCCTCGGCCATTGTAGTTATTGGTATCGAGTATCTGAGTTGCGAAAATTTTGATGGTTTCTCAACCATTCCTTAATTTCAAACTCCCATATCTCGCGAACGGATTGACGAACTCGAGAAATTCCTGTTGCATCTGAAAGTACAAGCTCGCCCGATTACAGCTGTATGTGTATTTTTGCCCTAGGCCATAGTAGTTATTGGTATCGAGTATCAGAGTTGCGAAAATTTTGATGGTTTCTCAACCATTCCTTAAATTCTAACTCCCATATCTCGCGAACGGATTGATGAACTCGAGAAATTCCTGCTGCATCTGAAAGTAGAAACTCGCCCGATTACAATGGTGTGTGTACTTTTCCCCTAGGCCATTCCAGTTATTGGTTTCGAGTATCAGACCAGCGAAATTTTTGATCGTTTCTCAACCACTCCTTAACTTCAAACTCCCATATCTCTCGAACGGATTGACGAACTCGAGAAATTCCTGTTGCATCTGAAAGTAGAAACTCGCCCGATTACAGCGGTGTGTGTATTTTTGCCCTAGGCCATAGTAGTTATTGGTTTCGAGTATCAGACTTGCGAAAATTTTGATGGTTTCTCAACCATTCCTTAAATTCTAACTCCCATATCTCGCGAACGGATTGATGAACTCGAGAAATTCCTGTTGCCTCTGAAAGTAGAAACTCGCCCGATTACAATGGTTTGTGTACTTTTCCCCTAGGCCATTCCAGTTATTGGTTTCGAGTATCAGACCAGCGAAAATTTTGATGGTTTCTCAACCATTCCTTAACATCAAACTTCCATATCTCGCGAACGAACTGGACGAACTCGAGAAATTCTTCTTGCATCTGAAAGCAGAAACTCGCCCGATTACAGCGGTGTGTGTATTTTTGCCCTAGGCCATAGTAGTTATTGGTTTCGAGTACCAGACTTGCGAAAATTTTGATGGTTTCTCAACCATTCCTTAATTTCAAACTTCCATATCTCGCGAACGAACTGGACGAACTCGAGAAATTCTTGTTGCATCTGAAAGCAGAAACTCGCCCGATTACAGCGGTGTGTGTATTTTTGCCCTAGGCCATAGTAGTTATTGGTTTCGAGTATCAGACCAGCGAAAATTTTGATGGTTTCTCAACCATTCCTTAACATCAAACTTCCATATCTCGCGAACGAACTGGACGAACTCGAGAAATTCTTTTTGCATCTGAAAGTAGAAACTCGCACGATTACAACGGCATGTGTATTTTTCCTCTAGGCCTTTGTAGTTATTGGTTTCGGGAATCAGACTTGCGAAAATTTTGATGGTTTCTCAACCATGCCTTAACATCAAACTTCCATATCTCGCGAACGAACTGGACGAACTCGAGAAATTCTTGTTGCATCTGAAAGCAGAAACTCGCCCGATTACAGCGGTGTGTGTATTTTTGCCCTAGGCCATAGTAGTTATTTATTTCGAGTATAAGACTTGCGAAAATTTTTATGGTTTCTCAACCGTTCCTTAACTTCAAACTCCCATATCTCGCGAACGGATTCACGATCTCGAGAAATTCCTGTTGCATCTGAAAGAAGAAACTCGCAAGATTACAACGGCATGTGTATTTTTCCTCTAGGCCTTTGTAGTTATTGGTTTCGGGAATCAGACTTGCGAAAATTTTGATGGTTTCTCAACCATTCCTTAACTTCTAACTCCCATATCTCGCGAACGGATTGACGATCTCGAGAAATTCCTGTTGCATCTGAAAGTAGAAACACGCCCGATTACAGTGGTGTGTGTACTTTTCCCCTAGGCCATTCCAGTTATTGGATTCGAGTATCAGACCAGCGAAAATTTTGTGGTTTCTCAACCATTCCTTAACTTCAAAGACCCATATCTCGCGAACGGATTGACGAACTCGAGAAATTCCTGTTGCATCTGAAAGTACAAAATCGCCCGATTACAGCGGTGTGTGTATTTTTGCCCTAGGCCATAGTAGTTATTGGTATCGAGTATCAGAGTTGCGAAAATTTTGATGGTTTCTCAACCATTCCTTAATTTCAAACTCCCATATCTCGCGAACGGATTGACGATCTCGAGAAATTCCTGTTGCATTTGAAAGTAGAAACACGCCCGATTGCAATGGTGTGTGATCTTTTCCCCTAGGCCATTCCAGTTATTGGTTTCGAGTATCAGACCAGCGAAAATTTTGATGGTTTCTCAACCATTCCTTAACCTCAAAGTCCCATACCTCGCGAACGGATTGACGAACTCGAGAAATTCCTGTTGCATCTGAAAGTAGAAGCTCGCCCGCATACAGCGGTATGTGTATTTTTGCCCTAAGCCATAGTAGTTATTGGTATCGAGTATCAGAGTTGCGAAAATTTTGATGGTTTCTCAACCGTTCCTTAATTTCAAACTACCATATCTCGCGAACGGATTGACGATCTCGAGAAATTCCTGTTGCATCTGAAAGTAGAAACTCGCCCGACTACAATGGTGTGTGTACTTTTCCCCTAGGCCATTCCCGTTATTGGTTTCGAGTATCAGACCAGCGAAATTTTTGATGGTTTCTCAACCATTCCTTAACTTCAAACTCCCATATCTCGCGAATGGATTGACGAACTCGAGAAATTCCTGTTGCATCTGAAAGTACAAAATCGCCCGATTACAGCGGTGTGTGTATTTTTGCACTAGGCCATAGTAGTTATTGGTTTCGAGTATCAGGGTTGCGAAAATTTTGATGGTTTCTCAACCATTCCTTAACTTCGAACACCCATATCTCGCGAACGGATTCACGAACTCGAGAAATTCCTGTTGCATCTGAAAGTAGAAACTCGCACGATTACAACGGCATGTGTATTTTTCCCCTAGGCCTTTGTAGTTATTGGTTTCGGGAATCAGACTTGCGAAAATTTTGATGGTTTCTCAACCATTCCTTCATTTCTAACTCCCATATCTCGCGAACGGATTGACGATCTCGAGAAATTCCTGTTGCATCTGAAAGTAGAAACACGCCTGATTACAGTGGTGTGTGTACTTTACCCCTAGGCCATTCCAGTTATTGGTTTCGAGTATCAGACCAGCGAAAATTTTGATGGTTTCTCAACCATTCCATAACTTCAAACTCCCATATCTCGCGAACGGTTTGACGAACTCGAGAATTTCCTGCTGCATCTGAAAGTAGAAACTCGCCCGATTACAATGGTGTGTGTACTTTTCCCCTAGGCCATTCCAGTTATTGGTTTCGAGTATCAGACCAGCGAAATTTTTGATGGTTTCTCAACCACTCCTTAACTTCAAACTCCCATATCTCTCGAACGGATTGACGAACTCGAGAAATTCCTGTTGCATCTGAAAGTACAAAATCGCGCGATTACAGCGGTGTGTGTATTTTTGCCCTAGGCCATAGTAGTTATTGGTTTCGAGTATCAGGGTTGCGAAAATTTTGATGGTTTCTCAACCATTCCTTAACTTCGAACACCCATATCTCGCGAACGGATTCACGAACTCGAGAAATTCCTGTTGCATCTGAAAGTAGAAACTCGCACGATTACAACGGTATGTGTATTTTTCCCCTAGGCCTTTGTAGTTATTGGTTTCGGGAATCAGACTTGCGAAAATTTTGATGGTTTCTCAACCATTCCTTCACTTCTAACTCCCATATCTCGCGAACGGATTGACGAACTCGAGAAATTCCTGTTGCATCTGAAAGTACAAAATCGCCCCATTACAGCGGTGTGTGTATTTTTGCCCTAGGCCATAGTAGTTATTGGTATCGAGTATCAGAGTTGCGAAAATTTTGATGGTTTCTCAACCATTCCTTAATTTCAAACTCCCATATCTCGCGAACGGATTGACGATCTCGAGAAATGCTGTTGCAGCTGAAAGTAGAAACACGCCCGATTGCAGTGGTGTATGTACTTTTCCCCTAGGCCATTCCAGTTATTGGTTTCGAGTATCAGACCAGCGAAATTTGTGATGGTTTCTCAACCATTCCTTAACTTCAAACTCCCATATCTCGCGAACGGATTCACGAACTCGAGAAATTCCTGTTGCATCTGAAAGTAGACACCCGCCCGACTACAGCGGTGTGTGTATTTTTGCCCTAGACCATACTAGTTATTGGTTTCGTGTATCATGGTTGCGAAAATTTTGATGGTTTCTCAACCATTCCTTAACTTCGAACTCCCATATCTCGCGAACGGATAGACGAACTCGAGAAATTCCTGTTGCATCTGAAAGTAGAAACTCGCACGATTACAACGGTATGTGTATTTTTCCCCTAGGCCTTTGTAGTTATTGGTTTCGGGAATCAGACTTGCGAAAATTTTGATGGTTTCTCAACCATTCCTTCACTTCTAACTCCCATATCTCGCGAACGGATTGACGATCTCGAGAAATTCCTGTTGCATCTGAAAGTAGAAACACGCCCGATTACAGTGGTGTGTGTTCTTTTCCCCTAGGCCATTCCAGTTATTGGTTTCGAGTATCAGACCAGCGAAAATTTTGATGGTTTCTCAACCATTCCATAACTTCAAACTCCCATATCTCGCGAACGGTTTGACGAACTCGAGAAATTCCTGCTGCATCTGAAAGTAGAAACTCGCCCGATTACAATGGTGTGTGTACTTTTCCCCTAGGCCATTCCAGTTATTGGTTTCGAGTATCAGACCAGCGAAATTTTTGATGGTTTCTCAACCACTCCTTAACTTCAAACTCCCATATCTCTCGAACGGATTGTCGAACTCGAGAAATTCCTGTTGCATGTGAAAGTTGAAACTCGCCCGATTACAGCGGTGTGTGTATTTTTGCCCTAGGCCATAGCAGTTATTGGTTACGAGTATCATGGTTGCGAAAATTTTGATGGTTTCTCAACCATTCCTTAACTTCGAACTCCCATATCTCGCGAACGGATTGACGAACTCGAGAAATTCCTGTTGCATCTGAAAGTACAAAATCGCCCGATTACAGCGGTGTGTGTATTTTTGCCCTAGGCCATAGTAGTTATTGGTATCGAGTATCAGAGTTGCGAAAATTTTGATGGTTTCTCAACCATTCCTTAATTTCAAACTCCCATATCTCGCGAACGGATTGAGGATCTCGAGAAATTCCTGTTGCATTTGAAAGTAGAAACACGCCCGATTGCAGTGGTGTGTGTACTTTCCCCCTGGGCCATTCCAGTTATTGGTTTCGAGTATCAGACCAGCGAAAATTTTGATGGTTTCTCAACCATTCCTTAACCTCAAAGTCCCATATCTCGCGAACGGATTGACGCACTCGAGAAATTCCTGTTGCATCTGAAAGTAGAAGCTCGCCCGAATACAGCGGTATGTGTATCTTTGCCCTAGGCCATAGTAGTTATTGGTATCGAGTATCAGAGTTGCGAAAATTTTGATGGTTTCTCAACCATTCCTTAATATCAAACTCCCATATCTCGCGAACGGATTGACGATCTCGAGAAATGCCTGTTGCAGCTGAAAGTAGAAACACGCCCGATTGCAGTGGTGTGTGTACTTTTCCCCTAGGCCATTCC
The DNA here is from genome assembly GCF_051014685.1 of Ptiloglossa arizonensis. Lineage (NCBI taxonomy): Eukaryota > Metazoa > Arthropoda > Insecta > Hymenoptera > Colletidae > Ptiloglossa > Ptiloglossa arizonensis. The sequence goes on along the minus strand of NW_027478825.1, from coordinate 277,843 downwards.
AGTTATTGGTTTCGAGTATCAGACCATCGAAAATTTTGATGCTTTCTCAACCATTCCTTAAACTCAAAGTCCCATATCTCGCGAACGGATTGACGAACTCGAGAAATTCCTGTTGCATCTGAAAGTAGAAGCTCGCCCGAATACAGCGGTATGTGTATCTTTGCCCTAGGCCATAGTAGTTATTGGTATCGAGTATCAGAGTTGCGAAAATTTTGATGGTTTCTCAACCATTCCATAATTTCAAACTCCCATATCTCGCGAACGGATTGACGATCTCGAGAAATGCCTGTTGCAGCTGAAAGTAGAAACACGCCCGATTGCAGTGGTGTGTGTACTTTTCCCCTAGGCCATTCCAGTTATTGGTTTCGAGTATCAGACCAGCGAAATTTGTGATGGTTTCTCAACCATTCCTTAACTTCAAACTCCCATATCTCGCGAACGGATTCACGAACTCGAGAAATTCCTGTTGCATCTGAAAGTAGACACCCGCCCGACTACAGCGGTGTGTGTATTTTTGCCCTAGGCCATACTAGTTATTGGTTTCGTGTATCATGGTTGCGAAAATTTTGATGGTTTCTCAACCATTCCTTAACTTCGAACTCCCATATCTCGCGAACGAATTGACGAACTCCAGAAATTCCTGTTGCATCGGAAAGTAGAAACTCGCCCCATTACAATGGTGTGTGTACTTTTCCCCTAGGCCATTCCAGTTATTGGTTTCGAGTATCAGACCAGTGAAATTTTTGATGGTTTCTCAACCATTCCTCAACTTCAAACTCCCATATCTCGCGAACGGATTGACGAACTCGAGAAAATCCTGTTGCATCTGAAAGTAGAAACTCGCACGATTACAACGGCATGTGTATTTTTGCCCTAGGCCATAGTAGTTATTGGTTTCGAGTATCAGACTTGCGAAAATTTTGATGGTTTCTCAACCGTTCCTTAACTTCAAACTCCCATATCTCGCGAACGGATTCACGATCTCGAGAAATTCCTGTTGCATCTGAAAGTAGAATCTCGCTCGATTACAACGGCATGTTTATTTTTCCTCTAGGCCTTTGTAGTTATTGGTTTCGGGAATCAGACTTGCGAAAATTTTGATGGTTTCTCAACCATTCCTTAACTTCTAACTCCCATATCTCGCGAACGGATTGACGATCTCGAGAAATTCCTGTTGCTTCTGAAAGTAGAAACACGCCCGATTACAGTGGTGTGTGTACTTTTCCCCTAGGCCATTCCAGTTATTGGTTTCGAGTATCAGACCAGCCAAAATTTTGATGGTTTCTCAACCATTCCTTAACTTCAAAGTCCCATATCTCGCGAACGGATTGACGAGCTCGAGAAATTCCTGTTGCATCTGAAAGTAGAAACTCGCCCGATTACAATGGTGTGTGTACTTTTCCCCTAGGCCATTCCAGTTATTGGTTTCGAGTATCAGACCAGGGAAATTTTTGATGGTTTCTCAACCATTCCTTAACTTCAAACTCCCATATCTCGCGAACGGATTGACGAACTCGAGAAATTCCTGTTGCATCTGAAAGTAGAAACTCGCCCGATTACAGCGGTGTGTGTATTTTTGCCCTAGGCCATAGTAGTTATTGGTTTCGAGTATCATGGTTGCGAAAATTTTGATGGTTTCTCAACCATTCCTTAACTTCGAACTCCCATATCTCGCGAACGGATTCACGAACTCGAGAAAATCCTGTTGCATCTGAAAGTAGAAACTCGCACGATTACAACGGCATGTGTATTTCTGCCCTAGGCCATAGTAGTTATTGGTTTCGAGTATCAGACTTGCGAAAATTTTGATGGTTTCTCAACCATTCCGTAATTTCAAACTCCCATATCTCGCGAACGGATTGAGGATCTCGAGAAATTCCTGTTGCATTTGAAAGTAGAAACACGCCCGATTGCAGTGGTGTGTGTACTTTTCCCCTGGGCCATTCCAGTTATTGGTTTCGAGTATCAGACCAGCGAAAATTTTGATGATTTCTCAACCATTCCTTAACCTCAAAGTCCCATATCTCGCGAACGGATTGACGAACTCGAGAAATTCCTGTTGCATCTGAAAGTAGAAGCTCGCCCGAATACAGCGGTATGTGTATCTTTGCCCTAGGCCATAGTAGTTATTGGTATCGAGTATCAGAGTTGCGAAAATTTTGATGGTTTCTCAACCATTCCTTAATTTCAAACTCCCATATCTCGCGAACGGATTGACGATCTCGAGAAATGTCTGTTGCAGCTGAAAGTAGAAACACGCCCGATTGCAGTGGTGTGTGTACTTTTCCCCTAGGCCATTCCAGTTATTGGTTTCGAGTATCAGACCATCGAAAATTTTGATGGTTTCTCAACCATTCCTTAACCTCAAAGTCCCATATCTCGCGAACGGATTGACGAACTCGAGAAATTCCTGTTGCATCTGAAAATAGAAACACGCCCGATTACAATGGTGTGTGTTCTTTTCCCCTAGGCCATAGTAGTTATTGGTTTCGAGTATCAGACTTGCGAAAATTTTGATAGTTGCTCACGCGTTCCTTAACTTCAAACTCCCATATCTCGCGAACGGATTGACGATCTAGAGAAATTCCTGTTGCATCTGAAAGTAGAAACACGCCCGATTGCAGTCGTGTGTGTACTTTTCCCCTAGGTCATTCCAGTTATTGGTTTCGAGTATCAGACCAGCGAAAATTTTGATGGTTTCTCAACCATTCCTTAACTTCAAACTCCCATATCTCGCGAACGGATTGACGAACTCGAGAAATTCCTGTTGCATCCGAAAGTAGAAACTCGCACGATTACAACTGCATGTGTATTTTTTTCCCTAGGCCTTTGTAGTTATTGGTTTCGGGAATCAGACTTGCGAAAATTTTGATGGATTCTCAACCATTCCTTCACTTCTAACTCCCATATCTGGCGAACGGATTGACGATCTCGAGAAATTCCTGTTGCATCTGAAAGTAGAAACTCGCCCGATTACAACGGTATGTGTATTTTTCCCCTAGGCCTTTGTAGTTATTGGTTTCGGGAATCAGACTTGCGAAAATTTTGATGGTTCCTCAAACATTCCTTAACTTCAAACTCCCATATCTCGCGACTGGATTGACGAGCTCGAGAAATTCCTGTTGCAGCTGAAAGTAGAAACTCGCCCGATTACAACAGTATGTGTATTTTTCCCCTAGGCCTTTGTAGTTATTGGTTTCGGGAATCAGACTTGCGAAAATTTTGATGGTTGCTCAAGCGTTCCTTAACTTCTAACTCCCATATCTGGCGAACGGATTGACGATCTCGAGAAATTCCTGTTGCATCTGAAAGTAGAAACTCGCCCGATTACAACGGTATGTGTATTTTTCCCCTAGGCCTTTGTAGTTATTGGTTTCGGGAATCAGACTTGCGAAAATTTTGATGGTTCCTCAAACATTCCTTAACTTCAAACTCCCATATCTCGCGACTGGATTGACGAGCTCGAGAAATTCCTGTTGCATCTGAAAGTAGAAACTCGCCCGATTACAACAGTATGTGTATTTTTCCCCTAGGCCTTTGTAGTTATTGGTTTCGGGAATCAGACTTGCGAAAATTTTGATGGTTGCTCAAGCGTTCCTTAACTTCAAACTCCCATATCTCGCGAACGGATTGACGAACTCGAGAAATTCCTGTTGCGTCTGAAAGTAGAAACTCGCCCGATTACAATGGTGGGTGTACTTTTCCCCTAGGCCATAGTAGTTATTGGTTTCGATAATCAGACTTGCGAAAATTTTGATGGTTTCTCAACCATTCCTTAACTTCGAACTCCTATATTTCGCGAACGGATTCACGAACTCGAGAAATTCCTGTTGCATCTGAAAGTAGAAACTCGCACGATTACAACGGCACGCGTATTTTTCCCCTAGGCCTTTGTAGTTATTGGTTTCGGGAATCAGACGCGAAAATTTTGATGGTTTCTCAACCATTCCTTAACTTCGATCTCCCATATCTCGCGAACGCACTGACGAACTCGAGAAATTCTTGTTGCATCTGAAAGCAGAAACTCGCCCGATTACAAGGGTGTGTGTACTTTTCCCCTAGGCCACTCCAGTTATTGGTTTCGAGTATCAGACCAGCGAAAATTGTGATGGTTTCTCAACATTTCCTTAACTTCAAACTCCCATATCTCGCGAACGAATTGACGAACTCGAGAAATTCTTGTTGCATCTGAAAGTAGAAACTCGCCCGATTACAGAGGTATGTGCATTTTTGCCCTAGACCATAGTAGTTATTGGTATCGAGAATCAGAGTTGCGAAAATTTTGATGGTTTCTCAACCATTCCTTAATTTCAAACTCCCATATCTCGCGAACGGATTGACGATCTCGAGAAATTCCTGTTGCATCCGAAAGTAGAAACTCGCACGATTACAACTGCATGTGTATTTTTTTCCCTAGGCCTTTGTAGTTATTGGTTTCGGGAATCAGACTTGCGAAAATTTTGATGGATTCTCAACCATTCCTTCACTTCTAACTCCCATATCTGGCGAACGGATTGACGATCTCGAGAAATTCCTGTTGCATCTGAAAGTAGAAACTCGCCCGATTACAACGGTATGTGTATTTTTCCCCTAGGCCTTTGTAGTTATTGGTTTCGGGAATCAGACTTGCGAAAATTTTGATGGTTCCTCAAACATTCCTTAACTTCAAACTCCCATATCTCGCGACTGGATTGAGGAGCTCGAGAAATTCCTGTTGCATCTGAAAGTAGAAACTCGCCCGATTACAACAGTATGTGTATTTTTCCCCTAGGCCTTTGTAGTTATTGGTTTCGGGAATCAGACTTGCGAAAATTTTGATGGTTGCTCAAACGTTCCTTAACTTCAAACTCCCATATCTCGCGAACGGATTGACGAACTCGAGAAATTCCTGTTGCGTCTGAAAGTAGAAACTCGCCCGATTACAATGGTGGGTGTACTTTTCCCCTAGGCCATAGTAGTTATTGGTTTCGATAATCAGACTTGCGAAAATTTTGATGGTTTCTCAACCATTCCTTAACTTCGAACTCCTATATTTCGCGAACGGATTCACGAACTCGAGAAATTCCTGTTGCATCTGAAAGTAGAAACTCGCACGATTACAACGGCACGCGTATTTTTCCCCTAGGCCTTTGTAGTTATTGGTTTCGGGAATCAGACTTGCGAAAATTTTGATGGTTTCTCAACCATTCCTTAACTTCGATCTCCCATATCTCGCGAACGCACTGACGAACTCGAGAAATTCTTGTTGCATCTGAAAGCAGAAACTCGCCCGATTACAAGGGTGTGTGTACTTTTCCCCTAGGCCATTCCAGTTATTGGTTTCGAGTATCAGAATAGCGAAATTTTTGATGGTTTCTCAATCATTCCTTAACTTCAAACTCCCATATCTCGCGAACGGGTTGACGAACTCGAGAAATTCCTGTTGCATCTGAAAGTAGAAACTCGCCCGATTACAGCGGTGTGTGTATTTTTGCCCTAGGCCATACTAGTTATTGGTTTCGTGTATCATGGTTGCGAAAATTTTGATGGTTTCTCAACCATTCCTTAACTTCGAACTCCCATATCTCGCGAACGAATTGACGAACTCCAGAAATTCCTGTTGCATCGGAAAGTAGAAACTCGCCCCATTACAATGGTGTGTGTACTTTTCCCCTAGGCCATTCCAGTTATTGGTTTCGAGTATCAGACCAGCGAAATTTTTGATGGTTTCTCAACCATTTCTCAACTTCAAACTCCCATATCTCGCGAACGGATTGACGAACTCGAGAAAATCCTGTTGCATCTGAAAGTAGAAACTCGCACGATTACAACGGCATGTGTATTTTTGCCCTAGGCCATAGTAGTTATTGGTTTCTAGTATCAGACTTGCGAAAATTTTGATGGTTTCTCAACCGTTCCTTAACTTCAAACTCCCATATCTCGCGAACGGATTCACGATCTCGAGAAATTCCTGTTGCATCTGATAGTAGAAACTCGCTCGATTACAACGGCATGTGTATTTTCCCTCTAGGCCTTTGTAGTTATTGGTTTCGGGAATCAGACTTGCGAAAATTTTTATGGTTTCTCAACCATTCCTTAACTTCTAACTCCCATATCTCGCGAACCGATTGACGATCTCGAGAAATTCCTGTTGCTTCTGAAAGTAGAAACACGCCCGATTACAGTGGTGTGTGTACTTTTCCCCTAGGCCATTCCAGTTATTGGTTTCGAGTATCAGACCAGCCAAAATTTTGATGGTTTCTCAACCATTCCTTAACTTCAAAGTCCCATATCTCGCGAACGCATTGACGAGCTCGAGAAATTCCTGTTGCATCTGAAAGTAGAAACTCGTCCGATTACAATGGTGTGTGTACTTTTCCCCTAGGCCATTCCAGTTATTGGTTTCGAGTATCAGACCAGGGAAATTTTTGATGGCTTCTCAACCATTCCTTAACTTCAAACTCCCATATCTCGCGAACGGATTGACGAACTCCAGAAATTCCTGTTGCATCTGAGAGTAGAAACTCGCCCGATTACAGCGGTATTTGTATTTTTGCCCTAGGCCATAGTAGTTATTGGTTTCGAGTATCATGGTTGCGAAAATTTTGATGGTTTCTCAACCATTCCTTAACTTCGAACTCCCATATCTCGCGAACGGATTCACGAACTCGAGAAAATCCTGTTGCATCTGAATGTAGAAACTCGCACGATTACAACGGCATGTGTATTTCTGCCCTAGGCCATAGTAGTTATTGGTTTCGAGTATCAGACTTGCGAAAATTTTGATGGTTTCTCAACCATTCCTTAATTTCAAACTCCCATATCTCGCGAACGAATTGACGAACTCGAGAAATTCCAGTTGCATATGAAAGTAGAAACACGCCCGATTACAATGGTGTGTGTACTTTTCCCCTAGGCCATAGTAGTTATTGGTTTCGAGTATCAGACTTGCGAAAATTTTGATGGTTTCTCAACAATTCCTTAATTTCAAACTCCCATATCTCGGGAACGGATTGACGATCTCGAGAAATTCCTGTTGCATCTGAATGTAGAAACTCGCCCGATTACAACGGTATGTGTATTTTTCCCCTAGGCCTTTGTAGTTATTGGTTTCGGGAATCAGACCTGCGAAAATTTTGATGGTTCCTCAAACATTCCTTAACTTCAAACTCCCATATCTCGCGAATGGATTGACGAACTCGAAAAATTCCTGTTGCATCTGAAAGTAGAAACTCGCCCGATTACAATGGTGTGTGTACTTTTCCCCTAGGCCATAGTAGTTATTGGTTTCGAGTATCAGACTTGCGAAAATTTTGATGGTTGCTCAAGCGTTCCTTAACTTGAAACTCCCATATCTCGCGAACGGATTGACGAACTCGAGAAATACCTGTTGCATCTGAAAGTAGAAACTCGCCCGATTACAATGGTGTGTGTACTTTTCCCCTAGGCCATAGTAGTTATTGTTTTCGATTATCAGACTTGCGAAAATTTTGATGGTTTCTCAACCATTCCTTCAATTCTAACTCCCATATCTGGCGAGCGGATTGACGATCACGAGAAATTCCTGTTGCATCTCAAAGTAGAAACACGCCCGATTACAGTGGTGTGCGTACTTTTCCCCTAGGCCATTCCAGTTATTGGTTTCGAGAATCAGACCAGCGACAATTTTGATGGTCTCTCAACCATTCCTTAATTTCAAACTCCCACATCTCGGGAACGGATTGACGATCTCGAGAAATTCCTGTTGCATCTGAAAGTAGAAACTCGCCCGATTACAACGGTATGTGTACTTTTCCCCTAGGCCATAGTAGTTATTGGTTTCGAGTATCAGACTTGCGAAAATTTTGATGGTTTCTCAACCATTCCTTAACTTCGAACTCCCATATCTGGCGAACGGATTGACGATCTCGAGAAATTCCTGTTGCATCTGAAAGTAGAAACTCGCCGGAATACAGCGGAAAGTGTACTTTTCCCCTTGGACATAGTAGTTATTGGTTTCGAGTATCAGACCAGCGAAAATTGTGATGGTTTCTCAACATTTCCTTAACTTCAAACTCCCATATCTCGCGAACGCACTGGCGATCTCGAGAAATTCCTGTTGCATCTGAAAGTAGAAACTCGCCCGATTACAACGGTATGTGTATTTTTCCCCTAGGCCTTTGTAGTTATTGGTTTCGAGTATCAGACCAGCGAAAATTTTGATGGTTTCTCAACCATTCCTTAACTTCAAACTCCTATATCTCGCGAACGGATTCACGAACTCGAGAAATTCCTGTTGCATCTGAAAGTAGAAACTCGCACGATTACAACGGCATATGTATTTTTCCCCTAGGCCTTTGTAGTTATTGGTTTCGGGAATCAGACTTGCGAAAATTTTGATGGTTTCTCAACCATTCCTTCACTTCTAACTCCCATATCTGGCGAACGGATTGACGACCTCGAGAAATTCCTGTTGCATCTCAAAGTAGAAACACGCCCGATTACAGTGGTGTGTGTACTTTTCCCCTAGGCCATTCCAGTTATTGGTTTCGAGAATCAGACCAGCGAAAATTTTGATGATCTCTCAACCATTCCTTAATTTCAAACTCCCACATCTCGGGAACGGATTGACGATCTCGAGAAATTCCTGTTGCATGTGAAAGTAGAAACACGCCCGATTACAATGGTGTGTGTTCTTTTCCCCTGGGCCATAGTAGTTATTGGTTTCGAGTATCAGACTTGCGAAAATTTTGATGGTTGCTCAAGCGTTCCTTAACTTCAAACTCCCATATCTCGCGAACGGATTGACGAACTCGAGAAATTCCTGTTGCATCCGAAAGTAGAAACTCGCACGATTACAACTGCATGTGTATTTTTTTCCCTAGGCCTTTGTAGTTATTGGTTTAGGGAATTAGACTTGCGAAAATTTTGACGGATTCTCAACCATTCCTTCACTTGTAACTCCCATATCTGGCGAACGGATTGACGATCTCGAGAAATTCCTGTTGCATCTGAAAGTAGAAACTCGCCCGATTACAACGGTATGTGTATTTTTCCCCTAGGCCTTTGTAGTTATTGGTTTCGGGAATCAGACTTGCGAAAATTTTGATGGTTGCTCAAGCGTTCCTTAACTTCAAACTCCCATATCTCGCGAACGGATTGACGAACTCGAGAAATTCCTGTTGCGTCTGAAAGTAGAAACTCGCCCGATTGCAACGGCACGCGTATTTTTCCCCTAGGCCTTTGTAGTTATTGGTTTCGGGAATCAGACTCGCGAAAATTTTGATGGTTTCTCAACCATTCCTTAACTTCAATCTCCCATATCTCGCGAACGCACTGACGAACTCGAGAAATTCTTGTTGCATCTGAAAGCAGAAACTCGCCCGATTACAAGGGTGTGTGTACTTTTCCCCTAGGCCACTCCAGTTATTGGTTTCGAGTATCAGACCAGCGAAAATTGTGATGGTTTCTCAACATTTCCTTAACTTCAAACTCCCATATTTCGCGAACGAATTGACGAACTCGAGAAATTCTTGTTGCATCTGAAAGTAGAAACTCGCCCGATTACAGAGGTATGTGCATTTTTGTCCTAGGCCATAGTAGTTATTGGTATCGAGAATCAGAGTTGCGAAAATTTTGATGGTTTCTCAACCATTCCTTAATTTCAAACTCCCATATCTCGCGAACGGATTGACGATCTCGAGAAATTCCTGTTGCATCTGAAAGTAGAAACACGCCCGATTGCAGTGGTGTGTGTACTTTTCCCCTGGGCCATTCCAGTTATTGGTTTCGAGTATCAGACCAGCGAAAATTTTGATGGTTTCTCAACCATTTCTTAAATTCAAACTCCCATATCTCGCGAACGGTTTGACGAACTCGAGGAATTCCTGTTGCATCTGAAAGTAGAAACTCGCCCGATTACAATGGTGTGTGTACTTTTCCCCTAGGCCATTCCAGTTATTGGTTTCGAGTATCAGAATAGCGAAATTTTTGATGGTTTCTCAATCATTCCTTAACTTCAAACTCCCATATCTCGCGAACGGGTTGACGAACTCGAGAAATTCCTGTTGCATCTGAAACTAGAAACTCGCCCGATTACAGCGGTGTGTGTATTTTTGCCCTAGGCCATACTAGTTATTGGTTTCGTGTATCATGGTTGCGAAAATTTTGATGGTTTCTCAACCATTCCTTAACTTCGAACTCCCATATCTCGCGAACGAATTGACGAACTCCAGAAATTCCTGTTGCATCGGAAAGTAGAAACTCGCCCCATTACAATGGTGTGTGTACTTTTCCCCTAGGCCATTCCAGTTATTGGTTTCGAGTATCAGACCAGCGAAATTTTTGATGGTTTCTCAACCATTTCTCAACTTCAAACTCCCATATCTCGCGAACGGATTGACGAACTCGAGAAAATCCTGTTGCATCTGAAAGTAGAAACTCGCACGATTACAACGGCATGTGTATTTTTGCCCTAGGCCATAGTAGTTATTGGTTTCTAGTATCAGACTTGCGAAAATTTTGATGGTTTCTCAACCGTTCCTTAACTTCAAACTCCCATATCTCGCGAACGGATTCACGATCTCGAGAAATTCCTGTTGCATCTGAAAGTAGAAACTCGCTCGATTACAACGCCATGTGTATTTTTCCTCCAGGCCTTTGTAGTTATTGGTTTCGGGAATCAGACTTGCGAAAATTTTGATGGTTTCTCAACCGTTCCTTAACTTCAAACTCCCATATCTCGCGAACTGATTGACGAACTCCAGAAATTCCTGTTGCATCTGAAAGTAGAAACTCGCCCGATTACAGCGGTATTTGTATTTTTGCCCTAGGCCATAGTAGTTACTGGTTTCGAGTATCATGGTTGCGAAAACTTTGATGGTTTCTCAACCATTCCTTAACTTCGAAATCCCATATCTCGCGAACGAATTGACGAACTCGAGAAATTCCAGTTGCATCTGAAAGTAGAAACACGCCCGATTACAATGGTGTGTGTACTTTTCCCCTAGGCCATAGTAGTTATTGGTTTCGAGTATCAGACTTGCGAAAATTTTGATGGTTTCTCAACCATTCCTTAATTTCAAACTCCCATATCTCGGGAACGGATTGACGATCTCGAGAAATTCCTGTTGCATCTGAAAGTAGAAACTCGCCCGATTACAACGGTATGTGTATTTTTCCCCTAGGCCTTTGTAGTTATTGGTTTCGGGAATCAGACTTGCGAAAATTTTGATGGTTCCTCAAACATTCCTTAACTTCAAACTCCCATATCTCGCGAATGGATTGACGAGCTCGAGAAATTCCTGTTGCATCTGAAAGTAGAAACTCGCACGATTACAACGGCATGTGTATTTTTCCCCTAGGCCTTTGTAGTTATTGGTTTCGGGAATCAGACTTGCGAAAATTTTGATGGTTTCTCAACCATTCCTTCACTTCTAACTCCCATATCTGGCGAACGGATTGACGACCTCGAGAAATTCCTGTTGCATCTCAAAGTAGAAACACGCCCGATTACAGTGGTGTGTGTACTTTTCCCCTAGGCCATTCCAGTTATTGGTTTCGAGAATCAGACCAGCGAAAATTTTGATGGTCTCTAAACGATTCCTTAATTTCAAACTCCCACATCTCGGGAACGGATTGACGATCTCGAGAAATTCCTGTTGCATCTGAATGTAGAAACTCGCCCGATTACAACGGTATGTGTATTTTTCCCCTAGGCCTTTGTAGTTGGGGGGGAGTCGCCGTGGTGGGGTGCTACGTTTCGCCCAACTGCGGCCTTGCTGCCTTCGAGCAGTACTTGGCCGGGGTGGGGGTGTGCCTCACAAGGATTGCGCCCCGGCCGGTGCTGGTCCTGGGGGACTTCAATGCCTGGTCTGTGGCATGGGGGTCCCCCAGGACCAATCGGAGGGGCGAGGCTCTGGGCGACTGGGCGGCGGGCTTCGACCTCCGGTTGATTAACCGGGGGTCGGAGCTGACGTGCGTGCGGCGCGGGGGAGGGTCCATAGTGGATTTGACGTTTGGATCCCCCGGCGCCGCGCGTATGGTGTCCGGGTGGGACGTGGTGGTGGGGGAGGAGACATTATCGGACCACCGGTATATCCGCGTGGTCCTGACCGCCCCCGAGGCCGCCGCGGCCCCACACCGACACCTCCGCCCGGGAGCGGGTAGCGCCCCACCACGCAGATGGGCGCTTCGGCGCCTTGACAAGGACGTCCTGGTGGCAGCCGCTCTAGCCGAAACCTGGCCTCGACGGGAGACCAGGCTGCCCGACCTGGAGGAGGCCGTGGCTCGGCTCGGGAGCGCCGTCGCGCGCATTTGCGACGCGGCGATGCCCCGGGCCAAGCCGCGGTCTCCTCGTCGGGCGGTGTACTGGTGGTCGGGCGAAATCGGGGAATTGCGGACAGCATGCGTCCGGGCCCGACGCCAGTACACCCGCGCGCGTCGTCGGGCCGGACGGAACGGCGACGACGGCGCGCGGGCGGGGGCGGCGGAACTGTACGATTCCTATCGGGCGGAAAAGAGGGCTCTGCAGGTCGCCATCAAACGGGCCAAGGCCCAGAGCTGGAAGGAGCTCCTCGAGACCCTCGAGCGGGATCCATGGGGGCGCCCATACCGGATAGTTCTAAATAAACTCCGGCCATGGGCTCCCCCGATCACCGAGAGTCTCGACCCCCAGCTCTTGAGGGACGTGGTCGACACGCTCTTCCCGATCGTGGGGGAGAGCGGGCCACGTCCCTCTGCGGACCCGACCACCTGGTCCGCGGAGCTGGGGGTCTCGGCTGGGGAGGTAGCCGCGGCCATCCGAAGACTCGGGGCGAAGGATACTGCCCCGGGTCCTTCGGGAGTGCCCGGCCGAGTCTTGGTCTTGGCCGCGGACGTCCTGGGTGACGGCCTCCGGGAGCTATTCGACCGCTGCCTGGAGGCCGGGCGATTCCCCTCCGCATGGAAGGTGGCCCGAATGGTCCTCCTCCGGAAAGAGGGTAGGCCCGCGGACTCTCCGTCCGCGTACCGGCCGATTTGCCTGCTCGACGATGTGGGCAAGCTCCTAGAAAGAGTCGTGGCGGCCCGCATCGTCGGGCACCTGTCGCGGGGTGGGCCCGGGCTGGCGGAGTGCCAGTTCGGGTTCCGGGAGGGCCGGTCGACGATCGACGCGATTCGACGCGTCCGGTCCCTCTCGGCCTCGGCGGTCTCCCGGGGTGGGGTGGCATTGGCGGTGTCCTTGGACATCGCCAATGCGTTTAACACCCTACCCTGGGAGGCGATTAGGCGGGGGCTTGAGGAACATCGAGTCCCCGCCTACCTTAGGGCAGTCGTCGAGGACTACCTCCGCGACAGGTGGATCGAGTATCCGGGCCGGTGCGGGACGGAGAGGAGAGCGGTGTACTCCGGGGTTCCGCAGGGGTCGGTGTTAGGACCCCTGCTGTGGAACCTCGGGTACGACACCGTCCTGCGGGCCGAAGACCTCCCCGACGGCGTCAGTCTGACGTGTTACGCGGACGACACCTTGTTGTTGGCCGTCGGGGGGGACTGGAGGGGGGCTGTTCGGGCCGCCGAGGACGGTGCCCGGCGCGTCGTCTCCCGGATCAGGGGGATCGGTTTGGAGGTGGCTCTCCACAAAACCGAGGTACTCGGGATGTATAGACCCCGGGGAGAGCCGCCTCCCCCCCTGATCCGGGTGGGTGAGACAGACGTCGAGGTGAGGTCTCAGATGAAATATCTGGGACTTCATCTCGACAGCCACTGGCGCTTCGAGGGCCATTTCCGGGCCCTGGCCCCGCGGTTGGAGAGGATAGTTGGCGCTTTGGGCCGTATCCTCCCCAACCTGCGGGGCCCGAGTGACCGGGTTCGCCGCCTCTACGCGGGAATGGTCCACTCGGTGGCCCTATACGGGGCCCCCGTTTGGGCGGGCGACCTGGCCGCCTCCCGGCGCAGCAAGGTATTGCTGCGCCGGGTTCAAAGGCGGCTTGCACTGCGGATCGCCCGGGGGTACCGGACCGTTTCGTATGAGGCGGCGAGCGTCCTGTCAGGGCTGCCCCCGGCGGACTTGATCGCGGGCGCGCATGCGGCTTTCTACGAGGGCCGCATGCGCGCCCGCGAGGATGGGGTGGTCCTGGCGGGATGCGAGGTGGAGGCCCTCAGGCGCCAGGCCCGGGAGTCCATGCTGCAGCTTTGGCAGCAGCGGCTGGCCGAGCCGTTGTTCGGCCAGAGGACTGTCCGGGCTATCCGGCCGGTCCTGTTTGAGTGGCTGGGTAGGCGCTTCGGCTCACTCACCTACCGGTTGGTGCAGGTGCTGTCCGGGCACGGATGCTTCGAACAGTACCTGTGCCGGATCGGTGTGGAAGAGGCGGCGCGCTGCTGGCACTGTCCAGCGGACGAGGACACGGCGCAACACACCCTCGAGGTGTGTCCGGCCTGGGGGGTGGAGCGCCGTGTCCTCACGGCCGTGATTGGGGCGGATCTGTCGCTGCCGGGCGTGGTACGGGCCATGCTCGGCAGCGAGACGAAGTGGCGGGCCGTGGCCTCCTTCTGCGAGGAGGTAATCTCACAGAAGGAGGCCGCGAGCCGCATTCGCGAGAGCGGGAGACCGCGAGCGAGGCCTCGTCCGAGGCCGGGGGCGGGTGGGCCTCCGGAAGGGCCGGGGAGGCCACCCAGAGAGCGGCGGGCGGGGGTGCGTAGCCCTTGAGGCTCGTGCCACCGCCCATCGTCTGAGGGGTGGGAAGAATAAGGGACGGCGACGCTCTCGAGGGCGGAGAGGCCAGAGCCGCCCTCGGGAGCGTACGAGCCGGGGTGCGGCCGCGCCGACGGCACGGTCCCAGGGCCGTGCCTCCGGCGCGGCTATGGGGGCCGTGGGCGGTCGCGAGTGTGGGACTCGCGGCCGCCATCGGGCGGCCCCCGGGAGTGGGACGTCGGAGCAGTGTGGCCCTGCTCCGACGTCGGGCGCCAGAGCGCCGAGGGGAAAACAGGGAAGGGAGGGTGAAGTACCCCCTCCCTTCCCTGGAACGGGAGGACACGGGCGCGAGAGCCCTGCACGGGGGAGCACCTGATGTTATGATGTCTTCGGTCCCAGGTGCTCCCCCTGCATAGTGCGAGGATGGCCACCGTGGTGGGTTTTAGTGGGTAGGTCCCGCGCCCGATGGGTTTCCTTCCGGGCGCGGGGAATCCCACACTCCCCCCGCCCCTCCCCAGGCGGCGGGGGGGTCTTTCGAAGATTTCCCCCACGTTAAAAAAAAAAAAAAAAAAAAAAAAAAAAGGCCTTTGTAGTTATTGGTTTCGGGAATCAGACTTGCGAAAATTTTGATGGTTTCTCAACCATTCCTTCACTTCTAACTCCCATATCTGGCGAACGGATTGACGATCACGAGAAATTCCTGTTGCATCTCAAAGTAGAAACACGCCCGATTACAGTGGTGTGCGTACTTTTCCCCTAGGCCATTCCAGTTATTGGTTTCGAGAATCAGACCAGCGAAAATTTTGATGGTCTCTCAACCATTCCTTAATTTCAAACTCCCACATCTCGGGAACGGATTGACGATCTCGAGAAATTCCTGTTGCATCTGAAAGTAGAAACTCGCCCGATTACAACGGTATGTGTACTTTTCCCCTAGGCCATAGTAGTTATTGGTTTCGAGTATCAGACTTGCGAAAATTTTGATGGTTTCTCAACCATTCCTTAACTTCGAACTCCCATATCTGGCGAACGGATTGACGATCTCGAGAAATTCCTGTTGCATCTGAAAGTAGAAACTCGCCGGAATACAGCGGAAAGTGTACTTTTCCCCTTGGACATAGTAGTTATTGGTTTCGATTATCAGACTTGCGAAAATTTTGATGGTTTCTCAACCATTCCTTAACTTCGAACTCCCATAGCTCGCGAACGCACTGACGAACTCGAGAAATTCTTGTTGCATCTGAAAGCAGAAACTCGCCCGATTACAAGGGTGTTTGTACTTTTCCCCTAGGCCACTCCAGTTATTGGTTTCGAGTATCAGACCAGCGAAAATTGTGATGGTTTCTCAACATTTCCTTAACTTCAAACTCCCATATCTCGCGAACGCACTGACGATCTCGAGAAATTCCTGTTGCATCTGAAAGTAGAAACTCGCCCGATTACAACGGTATGTGTATTTTTCCCCTAGGCCTTTGTAGTTATCGGTTTCGAGTATCAGACCAGCGAAAATTTTGATGGTTTCTCAACCATTCCTTAACTTCAAACTCCCATATCTCGAGAACGGATTGACGAACTCGAGAAATTCCTGTTTCACCTGAAAGCAGAAACTCGCCCGATTACAGCGGTGTGTGTATTTTTGCCCTAGGCCATAGTAGTTATTGGTTTCGAGTATCAGACTTGCGAAAATTTTGATGGTTTCACAAACGTTCCTTAACTTCAAACTCCCATATCTCGCGAACGGATTGACGAACTCGAGAAATTCCTGTTGCATCTGAAAGTAGAAACTCGCCCGATTACTATGGTGTGTGTACTTTTCCCCTAGGCCTTTGTAGTTATTGGTTTCGGGAATCAGACTTGCGAAAATTTTGATGGTTTCTCAACCATTCCTTAATTTCAAACTCCCATATCTCGGGAACGGATTGACGATCTCGAGGAATTCCTGTTGCATGTGAAAGTAGAAACACGCCCGATTACAATGATGTGTGTTCTTTTCCCCTAGGCCATAGTAGTTATTGGTTTCGAGTATCAGACTTGCGAAAATTTTGATGGTTGCTCAAGCGTTCCTTAACTTCAAACTCCTATATCTCGCGAACGGATTCACGAACTCGAGAAATTCCTGTTGCATCTGAAAGTAGAAACTCGCACGATTACAACGGCATGTGTATTTTTCCCCTAGGCCTTTGTAGTTATTGGTTTCGGGAATCAGACTTGCGAAAATTTTGATGGTTTCTCAACCATTCCTTCACTTCTAACTCCCATATCTGGCGAACGGATTGACGACCTCGAGAAATTCCTGTTGCATCTCAAAGTAGAAACACGCCCGATTACAGTGGTGTGTGTACTTTTCCCCTAGGCCATTCCAGTTATTGGTTTCGAGAATCAGACCAGCGAAAATTTTGATGGTCTCTCAACCATTCCTTAATTTCAAACTCCCACATCTCGGGAACGGATTGACGATCTCGAGAAATTCCTGTTGCATGTGAAAGTAGAAACACGCCCGATTACAATGGTGTGTGTTCTTTTCCCCTGGGCCATAGTAGTTATTGGTTTCGAGTATCAGACTTGCGAAAATTTTGATGGTTGCTCAAGCGTTCCTTAACTTCAAACTCCCATATCTCGCGAACGGATTGACGAACTCGAGAAATTCCTGTTGCATCCGAAAGTAGAAACTCGCACGATTACAACTGCATGTGTATTTTTTTCCCTAGGCCTTTGTAGTTATTGGTTTCGGGAATTAGACTCGCGAAAATTTTGACGGATTCTCAACCATTCCTCCACTTGTAACTCCCATATCTGGCGAACGGATTGACGATCTCGAGAAATTCCTGTTGCATCTGAAAGTAGAAACTCGCCCGATTACAACGGTATGTGTATTTTTCCCCTAGGCCTTTGTGGTTATTGGTTTCGGGAATCAGACCTGCGAAAATTTTTATGGTTCCTCAAACATTCCTTAACTTCAAACTCCCATATCTCTCGACTGGATTGACGAGCTCGAGAAATTCCTGTTGCATCTGAAAGTAGAAACTCGCCCGATTACAACAGTATGTGTATTTTTCCCCTAGGCCTTTGTAGTTATTGGTTTCGGGAATCAGACTTGCGAAAATTTTGATGGTTGCTCAAGCGTTCCTTAACTTCAAACTCCCATATCTCGCGAACGGATTGACGAACTCGAGAAATTCCTGTTGCGTCTGAAAGTAGAAACTCGCCCGATTACAATGGTGGGTGTACTTTTCCCCTAGGCCATAGTAGTTATTGGTTTCGATAATCAGACTTGCGAAAATTTTTATTGTTTCTCAACCATTCCTTAACTTCGAACTCCTATATTTCGCGAACGGATTCACGAACTCGAGAAATTCCTGTTGCATCTGAAAGTAGAAACTCGCACGATTACAACGGCACGCGTATTTTTCCCCTAGGCCTTTGTAGTTATTGGTTTCGGGAATCAGACTTGCGAAAATTTTGATGGTTTCTCAACCATTCCTTAACTTCGAACTCCCATATCTGGCGAACGGATTGACGATCTCGAGAAATTCCTGTTGCATCTGAAAGTAGAAACTCGCCGGAATACAGCGGAAAGTGTACTTTTCCCCTTGGACATAGTAGTTATTGGTTTCGATTATCAGACTTGCGAAAATTTTGATGGTTTCTCAACCATTCCTTAACTTCGAACTCCCATAGCTCGCGAACGCACTGACGAACTCGAGAAATTCTTGTTGCATCTGAAAGCAGAAACTCGCCCGATTACAAGGGTGTTTGTACTTTTCCCCTAGGCCACTCCAGTTATTGGTTTCGAGTATCAGACCAGCGAAAATTGTGATGGTTTCTCAATCATTCCTTAACTTCAAACTCCCATATCTCGCGAACGGGTTG
Organism: Ptiloglossa arizonensis; assembly: GCF_051014685.1. Lineage (NCBI taxonomy): Eukaryota > Metazoa > Arthropoda > Insecta > Hymenoptera > Colletidae > Ptiloglossa > Ptiloglossa arizonensis. Next base: position 259,347 of record NW_027478825.1, on the reverse strand, counting down.
ACGAACTCGAGAAATTCCTGTTGCATCTGAAACTAGAAACTCGCCCGATTACAGCGGTGTGTGTATTTTTGCCCTAGGCCATACTAGTTATTGGTTTCGTGTATCATGGTTGCGAAAATTTTGATGGTTTCTCAACCATTCCTTAACTTCGAACTCCCATATCTCGCGAACGAATTGACGAACTCCAGAAATTCCTGTTGCATCGGAAAGTAGAAACTCGCCCCATTACAATGGTGTGTGTACTTTTCCCCTAGGCCATTCCAGTTATTGGTTTCGAGTATCAGACCAGCGAAATTTTTGATGGTTTCTCAACCATTTCTCAACTTCAAACTCCCATATCTCGCGAACGGATTGACGAACTCGAGAAAATCCTGTTGCATCTGAAAGTAGAAACTCGCACGATTACAACGGCATGTGTATTTTTGCCCTAGGCCAGAGTAGATATTGGTTTCTAGTATCAGACTTGCGAAAATTTTGATGGTTTCTCAACCGTTCCTTAACTTCAAACTCCCATATCTCGCGAACGGATTCACGATCTCGAGAAATTCCTGTTGCATCTGAAAGTAGAAACTCGCTCGATTACAACGCCATGTGTATTTTTCCTCCAGGCCTTTGTAGTTATTGGTTTCGGGAATCAGACTTGCGAAAATTTTGATGGTTTCTCAACCATTCCTTAACTCCTAACTCCCATATCTCGCGAACGGATTGACGATCTCGAGAAATTCCTGTTGCTTCTGAAAGTAGAAACACGCCCGATTACAGTGGTGTGTGTACTTTTCCCCTAGGCCATTCCAGTTATTGGTTTCGAGTATCAGACCAGCCAAAATTTTGATGGTTTCTCAACCACTCCTTAACTTCAAAGTCCCATATCTCGCGAACGCATTGACGAGCTCGAGAAATTCCTGTTGCATCTGAAAGTAGAAACTCGTCCGATTACAATGGTGTGTGTACTTTTCCCCTAGGCCATTCCAGTTATTGGTTTCGAGTATCAGACCAGGGAAATTTTTGATGGCTTCTCAACCATTCCTTAACTTCAAACTCCCATATCTCGCGAACTGATTGACGAACTCCAGAAATTCCTGTTGCATCTGAAAGTAGAAACTCGCCCGATTACAGCGGTATTTGTATTTTTGCCCTAGGCCATAGTAGTTACTGGTTTCGAGTATCATGGTTGCGAAAACTTTGATGGTTTCTCAACCATTCCTTAACTTCGAAATCCCATATCTCGCGAACGAATTGACGAACTCGAGAAATTCCAGTTGCATCTGAAAGTAGAAACACGCCCGATTACAATGGTGTGTGTACTTTTCCCCTAGGCCATAGTAGTTATTGGTTTCGAGTATCAGACTTGCGAAAATTTTGATGGTTTCTCAACCATTCCTTAATTTCAAACTCCCATATCTCGGGAAGGGATTGACGATCTCGAGAAATTCCTGTTGCATCTGAAAGTAGAAACTCGCTCGATTACAACGCCATGTGTATTTTTCCTCCAGGCCTTTGTAGTTATTGGTTTCGGGAATCAGACTTGCGAAAATTTTGATGGTTCCTCAAACATTCCTTAACTTCAAACTCCCATATCTCGCGAATGGATTGACGAGCTCGAGAAATTCCTGTTGCATCTGAAAGTAGAAACACGCCCGATTACAATGGTGTGTGTACTTTTCCCCTAGGCCATAGTAGTTATTGGTTTCGAGTATCAGACTTGCGAAAATTTTGATGGTTTCTCAACCATTCCTTAACCTCGAACTCCTATATCTCGCGAACGGATTCACGAACTCGAGAAATTCCTGTTGCATCTCAAAGTAGAAACACGCCCGATTACAGTGGTGTGTGTACTTTTCCCCTAGGCCATTCCAGTTATTGGTTTCGAGAATCAGACCAGCGAAAATTTTGATGGTCTCTAAACCATTCCTTAATTTCAAACTCCCACATCTCGGGAACGGATTGACGATCTCGAGAAATTCCTGTTGCATGTGAAAGTAGAAACACGCCCGATTACAATGGTGTGTGTTCTTTTCCCGTATGCCATAGTAGTTATTGGTTTCGGGAATCAGACTTGCGAAAATTTTGATGGTTCCTCAAACATTCCTTAACTTCAAACTCCCATATCTCGCGACTGGATTGACGAGCTCGAGAAATTCCTGTTGCATCTGAAAGTAGAAACTCGCACGATTACAACGGCATGTGTATTTTTCCCCTAGGCCTTTGTAGTTATTGGTTTCGGGAATCAGACTTGCGAAAATTTTGATGGTTTCTCAACCATTCCTTCACTTCTAACTCCCATATCTGGCGAACGGATTGACGAACTCGAGAAATTCCTGTTGCATCCGAAAGTAGAAACTCGCACGGTTACAACTGCATGTGTATTTTTTTCCCTAGGCCTTTGTAGTTATTGGTTTCGGGAATCAGACTTGCGAAAATTTTGATGGATTCTCAACCATTCCTTCACTTCTAACTCCCATATCTGGCGAACGGATTGAAGATCTCGAGAAATTCCTGTTGCATCTGAAAGTAGAAACTCGCCCGATTACAACGGTATGTGTATTCTTCCCCTAGGCCTTTGTAGTTATTGGTTTCGGGAATCAGACTTGCGAAAATTTTGATGGTTCCTCAAACATTCCTTAACTTCAAACTCCCATATCTCGCGACTGGATTGACGAGCTCGAGAAATTCCTGTTGCGTCTGAAAGTAGAAACTCGCCCGATTACAACAGTACGTGTATTTTTCCCCTAGGCCTTTGTAGTTATTGGTTTCGGGAATCAGACTTGCGAAAATTTTGATGGTTGCTCAAGCGTTCCTTAACTTCAAACTCCCATATCTCGCGAACGGATTGACGAACTCGAGAAATTCCTGTTGCGTCTGAAAGTAGAAACTCGCCCGATTACAATGGTATGTGCATTTTTGTCCTAGGCCATAGTAGTTATTGGTATCGAGAATCAGAGTTGCGAAAATTTTGATGGTTTCTCAACCATTCCTTAATTTCAAACTCCCATATCTCGCGAACGGATTGACGATCTCGAGAAATTCCTGTTGCATCTGAAAGTAGAAACACGCCCGATTGCAGTGGTGTGTGTACTTTTCCCCTGGGCCATTCCAGTTATTGGTTTCGAGTATCAGACCAGCGAAAATTTTGATGGTTCCTCAACCATTTCTTAAATTCAAACTCCCATATCTCGCGAACGATTTGACGAACTCGAGAAATTCCTGTTGCATCTGAAAGTAGAAACTCGCCCGATTACAATGGTGTGTGTACTTTTCCCCTGGGCCATTCCAGTTATTGGTTTCGAGTATCAGAATAGCGAAATTTTTGATGGTTTCTCAATCATTCCTTAACTTCAAACTCCCATATCTCGCGAACGGGTTGACGAACTCGAGAAATTCCTGTTGCATCTGAAAGTAGAAACTCGCCCGATTACAGCGGTGTGTGTATATTTGCCCTAGGCCATACTAGTTATTGGTTTCGTGTATCATGGTTGCGAAAATTTTGATGGTTTCTCATCCATTCCTTAACTTCGAACTCCCATATCTCGTGAACGAATTGACGAACTCCAGAAATTCCTGTTGCATCGGAAAGTAGAAACTCGCCCCATTACAATGGTGTGTGTACTTTTCCCCTAGGCCATTCCAGTTATTGGTTTCGAGTATCAGACCAGCCAAAATTTTGATGGTTTCTCAACCATTCCTTAACTTCAAAGTCCCATATCTCGCGAACGCATTGACGAGTTCGAGAAATTCCTGTTGCATCTGAAAGTAGAAACTCGTCCGATTACAATGGTGTGTGTACTTTTCCCCTAGGCCATTCCAGTTATTGGTTTCGAGTATCAGACCAGGGAAATTTTTGATGGCTTCTCAACCATTCCTTAACTTCAAACTCCCATATCTCGCGAACTGATTGACGAACTCCAGAAATTCCTGTTGCATCTGAAAGTAGAAACTCGCCCGATGACAGCGGTATTTGTATTTTTGCCCTAGGCCATAGTAGTTATTGGTTTCGAGTATCATGGTTGCGAAAATTTTGATGGTTTCTCAACCATTCCTTAACTTCGAACTCCCATATCTCGCGAACGGATTCACGAACTCGAGAAAATCCTGTTGCATCTGAAAGTAGAAACTCGCACGATTACAACGGCATGTGTATTTCTGCCCTATGCCATAGTAGTTATTGGTTTCGAGTATCAGACTTGCGAAAATTTTGATGGTTTCTCAACCATTCCTAAATTTCAAACTCCCATATCTCGCGAACGAATTGACGAACTCGAGAAATTCCAGTTGCATCTGAAAGTAGAAACACGCCCGATTACAATGGTGTGTGTACTTTTCCCCTAGGCCATAGTAGTTATTGGTTTCGAGTATCAGACTTGCGAAAATTTTGATGGTTTCTCAACCATTCCTTAATTTCAAACTCCCATATCTCGGGAACGGATTGACGATCTCGAGAAATTCCTGTTGCATCTGAAAGTAGAAACTCGCCCGACTACAACGGTATGTGTATTTTTCCCCTAAGCCTTTGTAGTTATTGGTTTCGGGAATCAGACTTGCGAAAATTTTGATGTTTCCTCAAACATTCCTTAACTTCATACTCCCATATCTCGCGAATGGATTGACGAACTCGAAAAATTCCTGTTGCATCTGAAAGTAGAAACACGCCCGATTGCAGTGGTGTGTGTACTTTTCCCCTGGGCCATTCCAGTTATTGGTTTCGAGTATCAGACCAGCGAAAATTTTGATGGTTCCTCAACCATTTCTTAAATTCAAACTCCCATATCTCGCGAACGATTTGACGAACTCGAGAAATTCCTGTTGCATCTGAAAGTAGAAACTCGCCCGATTACAATGGTGTGTGTACTTTTCCCCTGGGCCATTCCAGTTATTGGTTTCGAGTATCAGAATAGCGAAATTTTTGATGGTTTCTCAATCATTCCTTAACTTCAAACTCCCATATCTCGCGAACGGGTTGACGAACTCGAGAAATTCCTGTTGCATCTGAAAGTAGAAACTCGCCCGATTACAGCGGTGTGTGTATATTTGCCCTAGGCCATACTAGTTATTGGTTTCGTGTATCATGGTTGCGAAAATTTTGATGGTTTCTCATCCATTCCTTAACTTCGAACTCCCATATCTCGTGAACGAATTGACGAACTCCAGAAATTCCTGTTGCATCGGAAAGTAGAAACTCGCCCCATTACAATGGTGTGTGTACTTTTCCCCTAGGCCATTCCAGTTATTGGTTTCGAGTATCAGACCAGCCAAAATTTTGATGGTTTCTCAACCATTCCTTAACTTCAAAGTCCCATATCTCGCGAACGCATTGACGAGTTCGAGAAATTCCTGTTGCATCTGAAAGTAGAAACTCGTCCGATTACAATGGTGTGTGTACTTTTCCCCTAGGCCATTCCAGTTATTGGTTTCGAGTATCAGACCAGGGAAATTTTTGATGGCTTCTCAACCATTCCTTAACTTCAAACTCCCATATCTCGCGAACTGATTGACGAACTCCAGAAATTCCTGTTGCATCTGAAAGTAGAAACTCGCCCGATGACAGCGGTATTTGTATTTTTGCCCTAGGCCATAGTAGTTATTGGTTTCGAGTATCATGGTTGCGAAAATTTTGATGGTTTCTCAACCATTCCTTAACTTCGAACTCCCATATCTCGCGAACGGATTCACGAACTCGAGAAAATCCTGTTGCATCTGAAAGTAGAAACTCGCACGATTACAACGGCATGTGTATTTCTGCCCTATGCCATAGTAGTTATTGGTTTCGAGTATCAGACTTGCGAAAATTTTGATGGTTTCTCAACCATTCCTAAATTTCAAACTCCCATATCTCGCGAACGAATTGACGAACTCGAGAAATTCCAGTTGCATCTGAAAGTAGAAACACGCCCGATTACAATGGTGTGTGTACTTTTCCCCTAGGCCATAGTAGTTATTGGTTTCGAGTATCAGACTTGCGAAAATTTTGATGGTTTCTCAACCATTCCTTAATTTCAAACTCCCATATCTCGGGAACGGATTGACGATCTCGAGAAATTCCTGTTGCATCTGAAAGTAGAAACTCGCCCGACTACAACGGTATGTGTATTTTTCCCCTAAGCCTTTGTAGTTATTGGTTTCGGGAATCAGACTTGCGAAAATTTTGATGGTTCCTCAAACATTCCTTAACTTCATACTCCCATATCTCGCGAATGGATTGACGAACTCGAAAAATTCCTGTTGCATCTGAAAGTAGAAACTCGCCCGATTACAATGGTGTGTGTACTTTTCCCCTAGGCCATAGTAGTTATTGGTTTCGAGTATCAGACTTGCGAAAATTTTGATGGTTGCTCAAGCGTTCCTTAACTTGAAACTCCCATATCTCGCGGACGGATTGACGAACTCGAGAAGTTCCTGTTGCATCTGAAAGTAGAAACTCGCCCGATTGCAATGGTGTGTGTACTTTTCCCCTAGGCCATAGTAGTTATTGTTTTCGATTATCAGACTTGCGAAAATTTTGATGGTTTCTCAACCATTCCGTCACTTCTAACTCCCATATCTGGCGAACGGATTGACGATCTCGAGAAATTCCTGTTGCATCTCAAAGTAGAAACTCGCACGATTACAACGGCATGTGTATTTTTCCCCTAGGCCTTTGTAGTTATTGGTTTCGGGAATCAGACTTGCGAAAATTTTGATGGTTTCTCAACCATTCCTTCACTTCTAACTCCCATATCTGGCGAACGGATTGACGACCTCGAGAAATTCCTGTTGCATCTCAAAGTAGAAACACGCCCGATTACAGTGGTGTGTGTACTTTTCCCCTAGGCCATTCCAGTTATTGGTTTCGAGAATCAGACCAGCGAAAATTTTGATGGTCTCTAAACCATTCCTTAATTTCAAACTCCCACATCTCGGGAACGGATTGACGATCTCGAGAAATTCCTGTTGCATGTGAAAGTAGAAACACGCCCGATTACAATGGTGTGTGTTCTTTTCCCCTTTGCCATAGTAGTTATTGGTTTCGGGAATCAGACTTGCGAAAATTTTGATGGTTCCTCAAACATTCCTTAACTTCAAACTCCCATATCTCGCGACTGGATTGACGAGCTCGAGAAATTCCTGTTGCATCTGAAAGTAGAAACTCGCACGATTACAACGGCATGTGTATTTTTCCCCTAGGCCTTTGTAGTTATTGGTTTCCGGAATCAGACTTGCGAAAATTTTGATGGTTTCTCAACCATTCCTTCACTTCTAACTCCCATATCTGGCGAACGGATTGACGATCTCGAGAAATTCCTGTTGCATCTGAAAGTAGAAACTCGCCCGATTACAACGGTATGTGTATTCTTCCCCTAGGCCTTTGTAGTTATTGGTTTCGGGAATCAGACTTGCGAAAATTTTGATGGTTCCTCAAACATTCCTTAACTTCAAACTCCCATATCTCGCGACTGGATTGACGAGCTCGAGAAATACCTGTTGCGTCTGAAAGTAGAAACTCGCCCGATTACAACAGTACGTGTATTTTTCCCCTAGGCCTTTGTAGTTATTGGTTTCGGGAATCAGACTTGCGAAAATTTTGATGGTTGCTCAAGCGTTCCTTAAGTTCAAACTCCCATATCTCGCGAACGGATTGACGAACTCGAGAAATTCCTGTTGCGTCTGAAAGTAGAAACTCGCCCGATTACAATGGTGGGTGTACTTTTCCCCTAGGCCATAGTAGTTATTGGTTTCGATAATCAGACTTGCGAAAATTTTGATGGTTTCTCAACCATTCCTTAACTTCGAACTCCTATATTTCGCGAACGGATTCACGAACTCGAGAAATTCCTGTTGCATCTGAAAGTAGAAACTCGCACGATTACAACGGCACGCGTATTTTTCCCCTAGGCCTTTGTAGTTATTGGTTTCGGGAATCAGACTTGCGAAAATTTTGATGGTTTCTCAACCATTCCTTAACTTCAATCTCCCATATCTCGCGAACGCACTGACGAACTCGAGAAATTCTTGTTGCATCTGAAAGCAGAAACTCGCCCGATTACAATGGTGTGTGTACTTTTCCCCTAGGCCACTCCAGTTATTGGTTTCGAGTATCAGACCAGCGAAAATTGTGATGGTTTCTCAACATTTCCTTAACTTCAAACTCCCATATCTCGCGAACGAATTGACGAACTCGAGAAATTCTTGTTGCATCTGAAAGTAGAAACTCGCCCGATTACAGGGGTATGTGCATTTTTGTCCTAGGCCATAGTAGTTATTGGTATCGAGAATCAGAGTTGCGAAAATTTTGATGGTTTCTCAACCATTCCTTAATTTCAAACTCCCATATCTCGCGAACGGATTGACGATCTCGAGAAATTCCTGTTGCATCTGAAAGTAGAAACACGCCCGATTGCAGTGGTGTGTGTACTTTTCCCCTGGGCCATTCCAGTTATTGGTTTCGAGTATCAGACCAGCGAAAATTTTGATGGTTTCTCAATCATTCCTTAACTTCAAACTCCCATATCTCGCGAACGGGTTGACGAACTCGAGAAATTCCTGTTGCATCTGAAAGTAGAAACTCGCCCGATTACAGCGGTGTGTGTATATTTGCCCTAGGCCATACTAGTTATTGGTTTCGTGTATCATGGTTGCGAAAATTTTGATGGTTTCTCAACCATTCCTTAACTTCGAACTCCCATATCTCGTGAACGAATTGACGAACTCCAGAAATTCCTGTTGCATCGGAAAGTAGAAACTCGCCCCATTACAATGGTGTGTGTACTTTTCCCCTAGGCCATTCCAGTTATTGGTTTCGAGTATCAGACCAGCCAAAATTTTGATGGTTTCTCAACCATTCCTTAACTTCAAACTCCCATATCTCGCGAACTGATTGACGAACTCCAGAAATTCCTGTTGCATCTGAAAGTAGAAACTCGCCCGATGACAGCGGTATTTGTATTTTTGCCCTAGGCCATAGTAGTTATTGGTTTCGAGTATCAGACTTGCGAAAATTTTGATGGTTTCTCAACCATTCCTTAATTTCAAACTCCCATATCTCGGGAACGGATTGACGATCTCGAGGAATTCCTTTTGCATCTGAAAGTAGAAACACGCCCGATTACAATGGTGTGTGTTCTTTTCCCCTAGGCCATAGTAGTTATTGGTTTCGAGTATCAGACTTGCGAAAATTTTGATGGTTGCTCAAGCGTTCCTTAACTTCAAACTCCCATATCTCGCGAACGGATTGACGAACTCGAGAAATTCTTGTTGCATCCGAAAGTAGAAACTCGCACGATTACAACTGCATGTGTATTTTTCCCCTAGGCCTTTGTAGTTATTGGTTTCGGGAATCAGACTTGCGAAAATTTTGATGGATTCTCAACCATTCCTTCACTTCTAACTCCCATATCTGGCGAACGGATTGACGATCTCGAGAAATTCCTGTTGCATCTCAAAGTAGAAACACGCCCGATTACAGTGGTGTGTGGACTTTTCCCCTAGGCCATTCCAGTTATTGGTTTCGAGTATCAGACCAGCGAAAATTTTGATGGTTTCTCAACCATTCCTTAATTTCAAACTCCCATATCTCGGGAACGGATTGACGATCTCGAGAAATACCTGTTGCATCTGAAAGTAGAAACTCGCCCGATTACAACGGTATGTGTATTTTTCCCCTAGGCCTTTGTAGTTATTGGTTTCGGGAATCAGACTTGCGAAAATTTTGATGGTTACTCAAACATTCCTTAACTTCAAACTCCCATATCTCGCGAACGGATTGACGAACTCGAGAAATTCCTGTTGCATCTGAAAGTAGAAACTCGCCCGATTACTATGGTGTGTGTACTTTTCCCCCAGGGCTTTGTAGTTATTGGTTTCGGGAATCAGACTTGCGAAAATTTTGATGGTTTCTCAACCATTCCTTAATTTCAAACTCCCATATCTCGGGAACGGATTGACGATCTCGAGGAATTCCTTTTGCATCTGAAAGTAGAAACACGCCCGATTACAATGGTGTGTGTTCTTTTCCCCTAGGCCATAGTAGTTATTGGTTTCGAATATCAGACTTGCGAAAATTTTGATGGTTGCTCAAGCGTTCCTTAACTTCAAACTCCCATATCTCGCGAACGGATTGACGAACTCGAGAAATTCCTGTTGCATCCGAAAGTAGAAACTCGCACGATTACAACTGCATGTGTATTTTTCCCCTAGGTCTTTGTAGTTATTGGTTTCGGGAATCAGACTTGCGAAAATTTTGATGGTTTCTCAACCATTCCTTCACTTCTAACTCCCATATCTGGCGAACGGATTGACGACCTCGAGAAATTCCTGTTGCATCTCAAAGTAGAAACACGCCCGATTACAGTGGTGTGTGTACTTTTCCCCTAGGCCATTCCAGTTATTGGTTTCGAGAATCAGACCAGCGAAAATTTTGATGGTCTCTCAACCATTCCTTAATTTCAAACTCCCACATCTCGGGAACGGATTGACGATCTCGAGAAATTCCTGTTGCATGTGAAAGTAGAAACACGCCCGATTGCAGTGGTGTGTGTATTTTTCCCCTAGGCCATTGTTGTAATTGGTTTCGAGTATCAGATATGCGAAAATTTTGATGGTTTCTCAACCATTCCTTAGCTTCAAACTCCCATATCTCGCGAACGGTTAGACGAACTCGAGAAATTCCTGTTGCATCTGAAAGTAGAAACTCGCCCGATTACAATGGTGTGTGTACTTTTCCCCTAGGCCATTCCAGTTATCGGTTTCGAGTATCAGACCAGCGAAATTTTTGATGGTTTCTCAACCATTCCTTAACTTCAAACTCCCATATCTCGCGAACGGATTGACGAACTCGAGAAATTCTTGTTGCATCTGAAAGCAGAAACTCGCCCGATTACAGCGGTGTGTGTATTTTTGCCCTAGGCCATAGTAGTTATTGGTTTCGAGTATCAGACTTGCGAAAATTTTGATGGCTTCTCAACCATTCCTTAATTTCAAACTCCCATATCTCGCGAACGAATTGACGAACTCGAGAAATTCCAGTTGCATCTGAAAGTAGAAACACGCCCGATTACAATGGTGTGTGTACTTTTCCCCTAGGCCATAGTAGTTATTGGTTTCGAGTATCAGACTTGCGAAAATTTTGATGGTTTCTCAACCATTCCTTAATTTCAAACTCCCATATCTCGGGAACGGATTGACGATCTCGAGAAATTCCTGTTGCATCTGAAAGTAGAAACTCGCACGATTACAACGGCACGCGTATTTTTCCCCTAGGCCTTTGTAGTTATTGGTTTCGGGAATCAGACTTGCGAAAATTTTGATGGTTTCTCAACCATTCCTTAACTTCAATCTCCCATATCTCGCGAACGCACTGACGAACTCGAGAAATTCTTGTTGCATCTGAAAGCAGAAACTCGCCCGATTACAAGGGTGTGTGCATTTTTGTCCTAGGCCATAGTAGTTATTGGTATCGAGAATCAGAGTTGCGAAAATTTTGATGGTTTCTCAACCATTCCTTAATTTCAAACTCCCATATCTCGCGAACGGATTGACGATCTCGAGAAATTCCTGTTGCATCTGAAAGTAGAAACACGCCCGATTGCAGTGGTGTGTGTACTTTTCCCCTGGGCCATTCCAGTTATTGGTTTCGAGTATCAGACCAGCGAAAATTTTGATGGTTTCTCAATCATTCCTTAACTTCAAACTCCCATATCTCGCGAACGGGTTGACGAACTCGAGAAATTCCTGTTGCATCTGAAAGTAGAAACTCGCCCGATTACAGCGGTGTGTGTATATTTGCCCTAGGCCATACTAGTTATTGGTTTCGTGTATCATGGTTGCGAAAATTTTGATGGTTTCTCAACCATTCCTTAACTTCGAACTCCCATATCTCGTGAACGAATTGACGAACTCCAGAAATTCCTGTTGCATCGGAAAGTAGAAACTCGCCCCATTACAATGGTGTGTGTACTTTTCCCCTAGGCCATTCCAGTTATTGGTTTCGAGTATCAGACCAGCCAAAATTTTGATGGTTTCTCAACCATTCCTTAACTTCAAAGTCCCATATCTCGCGAACGCATTGACGAGTTCGAGAAATTCCTGATGCATCTGAAAGTAGAAACTCGTCCGATTACAATGGTGTGTGTACTTTTCCCCTAGGCCATTCCAGTTATTGGTTTCGAGTATCAGACCAGGGAAATTTTTGATGGCTTCTCAACCATTCCTTAACTTCAAACTCCCATATCTCGCGAACTGATTGACGAACTCCAGAAATTCCTGTTGCATCTGAAAGTAGAAACTCGCCCGATGACAGCGGTATTTGTATTTTTGCCCTAGGCCATAGTAGTTATTGGTTTCGAGTATCATGGTTGCGAAAATTTTGATGGTTTCTCAACCATTCCTTAACTTCGAACTCCCATATCTCGCGAACGGATTCACGAACTCGAGAAAATCCTGTTGCATCTGACAGTAGAAACTCGCACGATTACAACGGCATGTGTATTTCTGCCCTAGGCCATAGTAGTTATTGGTTTCGAGTATCAGACTTGCGAAAATTTTGATGGTTTCTCAACCATTCCTTAATTTCAAACTCCCATATCTCGCGAACGAATTGACGAACTCGAGAAATTCCAGTTGCATCTGAAAGTAGAAACACGCCCGATTACAATGGTGTGTGTACTTTTCCCCTAGGCCGTAGTAGTTATTGGTTTCGAGTATCAGACTTGCGAAAATTTTGATGGTTTCTCAACCATTCCTAAACTTCGAACTCCCATATCTGGCGAACGGATTGACGATCTCGAGAAATTCCTGTTGCATCTGAAAGTAGAAACTCGCACGATTACAACGGCATGTGTATTTTTCCCCTAGGCCTTTGTAGTTATTGGTTTCGGGAATCAGACTTGCGAAAATTTTGATGGTTTCTCAACCATTCCTTCACTTCTAACTCCCATATCTGGCGAACGGATTGACGACCTCGAGAAATTCCTGTTGCATCTCAAAGTAGAAACACGCCCGATTACAGTGGTGTGTGTACTTTTCCCCTAGGCCATTCCAGTTATTGGTTTCGAGAATCAGACCAGCGAAAATTTTGATGGTCTCTCAACCATTCCTTAATTTCAAACTCCCACATCTCGGGAACGGATTGACGATCTCGGGAAATTCCTGTTGCATGTGAAAGTAGAAACACGCCCGATTACAATGGTGTGTGTCCTTTTCCCCTAGGCCATAGTAGTTATGGGTTTCGAGTATCAGACTTGCGAAAATTTTGATGGTTGCTCAAGCGTTCCTTAACTTCAAACTCCCATATCTCGCGAACGGATTGACGAACTCGAGACATTCCTGTTGCATCTGAAAGTAGAAACTCGCACGATTACGACGGTATGTGTATTTTTCCCCTAGGCCTTTGTAGTTATTGGTTTCGGGAATCAGACTTGCGAAAATTTTGATGGTTTCTCAACCATTCCTTAAATTCTAACTCCCATATCTCGCGAACGGATTGACGAACTCGAGAAATTCTTGTTGCATCTGAAAGCAGAAACTCGCCCGATTACAGCGGTGTGTGTATTTTTGCCCTAGGCCATAGTAGTTATTGGTTTCGAGTATCAGACTTGCGAAAATTTTGATGGTTTCTCAACCATTCCTTAATTTCAAACTCCCATATCTCGCGAACGAATTGACGAACTCGAGAAATTCCAGTTGCATCTGAAAGTAGAAACACGCCCGATTACAATGGTGTGTGTACTTTTCCCCTAGGCCATAGTAGTTATTGGTTTCGAGTATCAGACTTGCGAAAATTTTGATGGTTTCTCAACCATTCCTTAATTTCAAACTCCCATATCTCGGGAACGGATTGACGATCTCGAGAAATTCCTGTTGCATCTGAAAGTAGAAACTCGCCCGATTACAACGGTATGTGTATTTTTCCCCTAGGCCTTTGTAGTTATTGGTTTCGGGAATCAGACTTGCGAAAATTTTGATGGTTACTCAAACATTCCTTAACTTCAAACTCCCATATCTCGCAAATGGATTGACGAACTCGAGAAATTCCTGTTGCATCTGAAAGTAGAAACTCGCCCGATTACAATGGTGTGTGTACTTTTCCCCTAGGCCTTTGTAGTTATTGGTTTCGGGAATCAGACTTGCGAAAATTTTGATGGTTTCTCAACCATTCCTTAATTTCAAACTCCCATATCTCGGGAACGGATTGACGATCTCGAGGAATTCCTTTTGCATCTGAAAGTAGAAACACGCCCGATTACAATGGTGTGTGTACTTTTCCCCTAGGCCATAGTAGTTATTGGTTTCGGGAATCAGACTTGCGAAAATTTTGATGGTTACTCAAACATTCCTTAACTTCAAACTCCCATATCTCGCGAATGGATTGACGAACTCGAAAAATTCCTGTTGCATCTGAAAGTAGAAACTCGCCCGATTACAACGGTATGTGTACTTTTCCCCTAGGCCATAGTAGTTATTGGTTTCGAGTATCTGAGCTGCGAAAATTTTGGTGGTTTCTCAACCATTCCTTAATTTCAAACTCCCATATCTCGCGAACGGATTGACGAACTCGCGAAATTCCTGTTGCATCTGAAAGTAGAAACTCGCCGCATTACAATGGTATGTGTACTTTTCCCCTAGGCCATTCCAGTTATTGATTTCGAGTATCAGACCAGCGAAAATTTTGATGGTTTCTCAACCATTCCTTAACTCCGAACTCCCATATCTCGAGAACGGATTGACGAACTCGAGAAATTCCTGTTTCACCTGAAAGCAGAAACTCGCCCGATTACAGCGGTGTGTGTATTTTTGCCCTAGGCCATAGTAGTTATTGGTTTCGAGTATCAGACTTGCGAAAATTTTGATGGTTTCTCAAACGTTCCTTAACTTCAAACTCCCATATCTCGCGAACGGATTGACGAACTCGAGAAATTCCTATTGCATCTGAAAGTAGTAACACGTCCGATTACAGTGGTGTGTGTACTTTTCCCCTAGGCCATAGTAGTTATTGGTTTCGAGTATCAGACTTGTGAAAATTTTGATGGTTGCTCAAGCGTTCCTTAACTTCAAACTCCCATATATCGCGAACGGATTGACGAACTCGAGAAATTCCTGTTGCATCTGAAAGTAGAAACTCGCCCGATTACTATGGTGTGTGTACTTTTCCCATAGGCCTTTGTAGTTATTGTTTTCGGGAATCAAACTTGCGAAAATTTTGATGGTTTCTCAACCATTCCTTAATTTCAAACTCCCATATCTCGGGAACGGATTGACGATCTCGAGGAATTCCTTTTGCATCTGAAAGCAGAAACTCGCGCGATTACTATGGTGTGTGTACTTTTCCCCTAGGCCTTTGTAGTTATTGGTTTCGAGTATCAGACTTGCGAAAATTTTGATGGTTTCTCAAACGTTCCTTAACTTCAAACTCCCATATCTGGCGAACGGATTGACGATCTCGAGAAATTCCTGTTGCATCTCAAAGTAGAAACACGCCCGATTACAGTGGTGTGTGGACTTTTCCCCTAGGCCATTCCAGTTATTGGTTTCGAGTATCAGACCAGCGAAAATTTTGATGGTTTCTCAACCATTCCTTAAATTCTAACTCCCGTATCTCGCGAACGGATTGACGAACTCGAGAAATTCTTGTTGCATCTGAAAGCAGAAACTCGCCCGATTACAGCGGTGTGTGTATTTTTGCCCTAGGCCATAGTAGTTATTGGTTTCGAGTATCAGACTTGCGAAAATTTTGATGGTTTCTCAACCATTCCTTAATTTCAAACTCCCATATCTCGCGAACGAATTGACGAACTCGAGAAATTCCAGTTGCATCTGAAAGTAGAAACACGCCCGATAACAATGGTGTGTGTACTTTTCCCCTAGGCCATAGTAGTTATTGGTTTCGAGTATCAGACTTGCGAAAATTTTGATGGTTTCTCAACCATTCCTTAATTTCAAACTCCCATATCTCGGGAACGGATTGACGATCTCGAGAAATTCCTGTTGCATCTGAAAGTAGAAACTCGCACGATTACAACGGCACGCGTATTTTTCCCCTAGGCCTTTGTAGTTATTGGTTTCGGGAATCAGACTTGCGAAAATTTTGATGGTTCCTCAAACATTCCTTAACTTCAAACTCCCATATCTCGCGAATGGATTGACGAACTCGAAAAATTCCTGTTGCATCTGAAAGTAGAAACTCGCCAGATTACAATGGTGTGTGTACTTTTCCCCTAGGCCATTCCAGTTATTGGTTTCGAGTATCAGACCAGCGAAAATTTTGATGGTTTCTCAACCATTCCTTAAATTCTAACTCCCATATCTCGCGAACGGATTGACGAACTCGAGAAATTCTTGTTGCATCTGAAAGCAGAAACTCGCCCGATTACAGCGGTGTGTGTATTTTTGCCCTAGGCCATAGTGGTTATTGGTTTCGAGTATCAGACTTGCGAAAATTTTGATGGTTTCTCAACCATTCCTTAATTTCAAACTCCCATATCTCGCGAACGAATTGACGAACTCGAGAAATTCCAGTTGCATCTGAAAGTAGAAACACGCCCGATTACAATGGTGTGTGTACTTTTCCCCTAGGCCATAGTAGTTATTGGTTTCGAGTATCAGACTTGCGAAAATTTTGATGGTTACTCAAACATTCCTTAACTTCAAACTCCCATATCTCGCGAACGGATTGACGAACTCGAGAAATTCCTGTTGCATCTGAAAGTAGAAACTCGCCCGATTACTATGGTTTGTGTACTTTTCCCCTAGGCCATAGTAGTTATTGGTTTCGAGTATCAGACTTGCGAAAATTTTGATGGTTTCTCAACCATTCCTTAATTTCAAACTCCCATATCTCGGGAACGGATTGACGATCTCGAGAAATTCCTGTTGCATCTGAAAGTAGAAACTCGCCCGATTACAACGGTATGTGTATTTTTCCCCTAGGCCTTTGTAGTTATTGGTTTCGGGAATCAGACTTGCGAAAATTTTGATGGTTACTCAAACATTCCTTAACTTCAAACTCCCATATCTCGCGAACGGATTGACGAACTCGAGAAATTCCTGTTGCATCTGAAAGTAGAAACTCGCCCGATTACTATGGTGTGTGTACTTTTCCCCCAGGGCTTTGTAGTTATTGGTTTCGGGAATCAGACTTGCGAAAATTTTGATGGTTTCTCAACCATTCCTTAATTTCAAACTCCCATATCTCGGGAACGGATTGACGATCTCGAGGAATTCCTTTTGCATCTGAAAGTAGAAACACGCCCGATTACAATGGTGTGTGTTCTTTTCCCCTAGGCCATAGTAGTTATTGGTTTCGAGTATCAGACTTGCGAAAATTTTGATGGTTGCTCAAGCGTTCCTTAACTTCAAACTCCCATATCTCGCGAACGGATTGACGAACTCGAGAAATTCCTGTTGCATCCGAAAGTAGAAACTCGCACGATTACAACTGCATGTGTATTTTTCCCCTAGGCCTTTGTAGTTATTGGTTTCGGGAATCAGACTTGCGAAAATTTTGATGGATTCTCAACCATTCCTTCACTTCTAACTCCCATATCTGGCGAACGGATTGACGATCTCGAGAAATTCCTGTTGCATCTCAAAGTAGAAACACGCCCGATTACAGTGGTGTGTGGACTTTTCCCCTAGGCCATTCCAGTTATTGGTTTCGAGTATCAGACCAGCGAAAATTTTGATGGTTTCTCAACCATTCCTTAATTTCAAACTCCCATATCTCGGGAACGGATTGACGATCTCGAGAAATACCTGTTGCATCTGAAAGTAGAAACTCGCCCGATTACAACGGTATGTGTATTTTTCCCCTAGGTCTTTGTAGTTATTGGTTTCGGGAATCAGACTTGCGAAAATTTTGATGGTTCCTCAAACATTCCTTAACTTCAAACTCCCATATCTCGCGAATGGATTGACGAGCTCGAGAAATTCCTGTTGCATCTGAAAGTAGAAACACGCCCGATTACAATGGTGTGTGTACTTTTCCCCTAGGCCATAGTAGTTATTGGTTTCGAGTATCAGACTTGCGAAAATTTTGATGGTTTCTCAACCATTCCTTAACTTCGAACTCCTATATCTCGCGAACGGATTCACGAACTCGAGAAATTCCTGTTGCATCTGAAAGTAGAAACTCGCACGATTACAACGGCATGTGTATTTTTCCCCTAGGCCTTTGTAGTTATTGGTTTCGGGAATCAGACTTGCGAAAATTTTGATGGTTTCTCAACCATTCCTTCACTTCTAACTCCCATATCTGGCGAACGGATTGACGACCTCGAGAAATTCCTGTTGCATCTCAAAGTAGAAACACGCCCGATTTCAGTGGTGTGTGTACTTTTCCCCTAGGCCATTCCAGTTATTGGTTTCGAGAATCAGACCAGCGAAAATTTTGATGGTCTCTCAACCATTCCTTAATTTCAAACTCCCACATCTCGGGAACGGATTGACGATCTCGAGAAATTCCTGTTGCATGTGAAAGTAGAAACACGCCCGATTACAATGGTGTGTGTCCTTTTCCCCTAGGCCATAGTAGTTATGGGTTTCGAGTATCAGACTTGCGAAAATTTTGATGGTTGCTCAAGCGTTCCTTAACTTCAAACTCCCATATCTCGCGAACGGATTGACGAACTCGAGACATTCCTGTTGCATCTGAAAGTAGAAACTCGCACGATTACAACGGTATGTGTATTTTTCCCCTAGGCCTTTGTAGTTATTGGTTTCGGGAATCAGACTTGCGAAAATTTTGATGGTTTCTCAACCATTCCTTAAATTCTAACTCCCATATCTCGCGAACGGATTGACGAACTCGAGAAATTCTTGTTGCATCTGAAAGCAGAAACTCGCCCGATTACAGCGGTGTGTGTATTTTTGCCCTAGGCCATAGTAGTTATTGGTTTCGAGTATCAGACTTGCGAAAATTTTGATGGTTTCTCAACCATTCCTTAATTTCAAACTCCCATATCTCGCGAACGAATTGACGACCTCGAGAAATTCCAGTTGCATCTGAAAGTAGAAACACGCCCGATTACAATGGTGTGTGTACTTTTCCCCTAGGCCATAGTAGTTATTGGTTTCGAGTATCAGACTTGCGAAAATTTTGATGGTTTCTCAACCATTCCTTAATTTCAAACTCCCATATCTCGGGAACGGATTGACGATCTCGAGAAATTCCTGTTGCATCTGAAAGTAGAAACTCGCCCGATTACAACGGTATGTGTATTTTTCCCCTAGGCCTTTGTAGTTATTGGTTTCGGGAATCAGACTTGCGAAAATTTTGATGGTTACTCAAACATTCCTTAACTTCAAACTCCCATATCTCGCAAATGGATTGACGAACTCGAGAAATTCCTGTTGCATCTGAAAGTAGAAACTCG
Source organism: Ptiloglossa arizonensis (assembly GCF_051014685.1). Lineage (NCBI taxonomy): Eukaryota > Metazoa > Arthropoda > Insecta > Hymenoptera > Colletidae > Ptiloglossa > Ptiloglossa arizonensis. The sequence continues at coordinate 240,010 of NW_027478825.1, read as the reverse complement.
CCCGATTACAATGGTGTGTGTACTTTTCCCCTAGGCCTTTGTAGTTATTGGTTTCGGGAATCAGACTTGCGAAAATTTTGATGGTTTCTCAACCATTCCTTAATTTCAAACTCCCATATCTCGGGAACGGATTGACGATCTCGAGGAATTCCTTTTGCATCTGAAAGTAGAAACACGCCCGATTACAATGGTGTGTGTACTTTTCCCCTAGGCCATAGTAGTTATTGGTTTCGGGAATCAGACTTGCGAAAATTTTGATGGTTACTCAAACATTCCTTAACTTCAAACTCCCATATCTCGCGAATGGATTGACGAACTCGAAAAATTCCTGTTGCATCTGAAAGTAGAAACTCGCCCGATTACAACGGTATGTGTACTTTTCCCCTAGGCCATAGTAGTTATTGGTTTCGAGTATCTGAGCTGCGAAAATTTTGGTGGTTTCTCAACCATTCCTTAATTTCAAACTCCCATATCTCGCGAACGGATTGACGAACTCGCGAAATTCCTGTTGCATCTGAAAGTAGAAACTCGCCGAATTACAATGGTATGTGTACTTTTCCCCTAGGCCATTCCAGTTATTGATTTCGAGTATCAGACCAGCGAAAATTTTGATGGTTTCTCAACCATTCCTTAACTCCGAACTCCCATATCTCGAGAACGGATTGACGAACTCGAGAAATTCCTGTTTCACCTGAAAGCAGAAACTCGCCCGATTACAGCGGTGTGTGTATTTTTGCCCTAGGCCATAGTAGTTATTGGTTTCGAGTATCAGACTTGCGAAAATTTTGATGGTTTCTCAAACGTTCCTTAACTTCAAACTCCCATATCTCGCGAACGGATTGACGAACTCGAGAAATTCCTATTGCATCTGAAAGTAGTAACACGTCCGATTACAGTGGTGTGTGTACTTTTCCCCTAGGCCATAGTAGTTATTGGTTTCGAGTATCAGACTTGTGAAAATTTTGATGGTTGCTCAAGCGTTCCTTAACTTCAAACTCCCATATATCGCGAACGGATTGACGAACTCGAGAAATTCCTGTTGCATCTGAAAGTAGAAACTCGCCCGATTACTATGGTGTGTGTACTTTTCCCCTAGGCCTTTGTAGTTATTGTTTTCGGGAATCAAACTTGCGAAAATTTTGATGGTTTCTCAACCATTCCTTAACTTCAAACTCCCATATCTCGCGAACGGATTGACGAACTCGAGACATTCCTGTTGCATCTGAAAGTAGAAACTCGCACGATTACAACGGTATGTGTATTTTTCCCCTAGGCCTTTGTAGTTATTGGTTTCGGGAATCAGACTTGCGAAAATTTTGATGGTTTCTCAACCATTCCTTAAATTCTAACTCCCATATCTCGCGAACGGATTGACGAACTCGAGAAATTCTTGTTGCATCTGAAAGCAGAAACTCGCCCGATTACAGCGGTGTGTGTATTTTTGCCCTAGGCCATAGTAGTTATTGGTTTCGAGTATCAGACTTGCGAAAATTTTGATGGTCTCTCAACCATTCCTTAATTTCAAACTCCCACATCTCGGGAACGGATTGACGATCTCGAGAAATTCTTGTTGCATGTGAAAGTAGAAACACGCCCGATTACAATGGTGTGTGTCCTTTTCCCCTAGGCCATAGTAGTTATGGGTTTCGAGTATCAGACTTGCGAAAATTTTGATGGTTGCTCAAGCGTTCCTTAACTTCAAACTCCCATATCTCGCGAACGGATTGACGAACTCGAGACATTCCTGTTGCATCTGAAAGTAGAAACTCGCACGATTACAACGGTATGTGTATTTTTCCCCTAGGCCTTTGTAGTTATTGGTTTCGGGAATCAGACTTGCGAAAATTTTGATGGTTTCTCAACCATTCCTTAAATTCTAACTCCCATATCTCGCGAACGGATTGACGAACTCGAGAAATTCTTGTTGCATCTGAAAGCAGAAACTCGCCCGATTACAGCGGTGTGTGTATTTTTGCCCTAGGCCATAGTAGTTATTGGTTTCGAGTATCAGACTTGCGAAAATTTTGATGGTTTCTCAACCATTCCTTAATTTCAAACTCCCATATCTCGCGAACGAATTGACGAACTCGAGAAATTCCAGTTGCATCTGAAAGTAGAAACACGCCCGATTACAATGGTGTGTGTACTTTTCCCCTAGGCCATAGTAGTTATTGGTTTCGAGTATCAGACTTGCGAAAATTTTGATGGTTTCTCAACCATTCCTTAATTTCAAACTCCCATATCTCGGGAACGGATTGACGATCTCGAGAAATTCCTGTTGCATCTGAAAGTAGAAACTCGCCCGATTACAACGGTATGTGTATTTTTCCCCTAGGCCTTTGTAGTTATTGGTTTCGGGAATCAGACTTGCGAAAATTTTGATGGTTACTCAAACATTCCTTAACTTCAAACTCCCATATCTCGCAAATGGATTGACGAACTCGAGAAATTCCTGTTGCATCTGAAAGTAGAAACTCGCCCGATTACAATGGTGTGTGTACTTTTCCCCTAGGCCTTTGTAGTTATTGGTTTCGGGAATCAGACTTGCGAAAATTTTGATGGTTTCTCAACCATTCCTTAATTTCAAACTCCCATATCTCGGGAACGGATTGACGATCTCGAGGAATTCCTTTTGCATCTGAAAGTAGAAACACGCCCGATTACAATGGTGTGTGTACTTTTCCCCTAGGCCATAGTAGTTATTGGTTTCGGGAATCAGACTTGCGAAAATTTTGATGGTTACTCAAACATTCCTTAACTTCAAACTCCCATATCTCGCGAATGGATTGACGAACTCGAAAAATTCCTGTTGCATCTGAAAGTAGAAACTCGCCCGATTACAACGGTATGTGTACTTTTCCCCTAGGCCATAGTAGTTATTGGTTTCGAGTATCTGAGCTGCGAAAATTTTGGTGGTTTCTCAACCATTCCTTAATTTCAAACTCCCATATCTCGCGAACGGATTGACGAACTCGCGAAATTCCTGTTGCATCTGAAAGTAGAAACTCGCCGAATTACAATGGTATGTGTACTTTTCCCCTAGGCCATTCCAGTTATTGATTTCGAGTATCAGACCAGCGAAAATTTTGATGGTTTCTCAACCATTCCTTAACTCCGAACTCCCATATCTCGAGAACGGATTGACGAACTCGAGAAATTCCTGTTTCACCTGAAAGCAGAAACTCGCCCGATTACAGCGGTGTGTGTATTTTTGCCCTAGGCCATAGTAGTTATTGGTTTCGAGTATCAGACTTGCGAAAATTTTGATGGTTTCTCAAACGTTCCTTAACTTCAAACTCCCATATCTCGCGAACGGATTGACGAACTCGAGAAATTCCTATTGCATCTGAAAGTAGTAACACGTCCGATTACAGTGGTGTGTGTACTTTTCCCCTAGGCCATAGTAGTTATTGGTTTCGAGTATCAGACTTGTGAAAATTTTGATGGTTGCTCAAGCGTTCCTTAACTTCAAACTCCCATATATCGCGAACGGATTGACGAACTCGAGAAATTCCTGTTGCATCTGAAAGTAGAAACTCGCCCGATTACTATGGTGTGTGTACTTTTCCCCTAGGCCTTTGCAGTTATTGTTTTCGGGAACCAAACTTGCGAAAATTTTGATGGTTTCTCAACCATTCCTTAATTTCAAACTCCCATATCTCGGAACGGATTGACGATCTCGAGGAATTCCTTTTGCATCTGAAAGTAGAAACTCGCGCGATTACTATGGTGTGTGTACTTTTCCCCTAGGCCTTTGTAGTTATTGGTTTCGAGTATCAGACTTGCGAAAATTTTGATGGTTTCTCAAACGTTCCTTAACTTCAAACTCCCATATCTGGCGAACGGATTGACGATCTCGAGAAATTCCTGTTGCATCTCAAAGTAGAAACACGCCCGATTACAGTGGTGTGTGGACTTTTCCCCTAGGCCATTCCAGTTATTGGTTTCGAGTATCAGACCAGCGAAAATTTTGATGGTTTCTCAACCATTCCTTAAATTCTAACTCCCATATCTCGCGAACGGATTGACGAACTCGAGAAATTCTTGTTGCATCTGAAAGCAGAAACTCGCCCGATTACAGCGGTGTGTGTATTTTTGCCCTAGGCCATAGTAGTTATTGGTTTCGAGTATCAGACTTGCGAAAATTTTGATGGTTTCTCAACCATTCCTTAATTTCAAACTCCCATATCTCGCGAACGAATTGACGAACTCGAGAAATTCCAGTTGCATCTGAAAGTAGAAAAACGCCCGATTACAATGGTGTGTGTACTTTTCCCCTAGGCCATAGTAGTTATTGGTTTCGAGTATCAGACTTGCGAAAATTTTTATGGTTTCTCAACCATTCCTTAATTTCAAACTCCCATATCTCGGGAACGGATTGACGATCTCGAGAAATTCCTGTTGCATCTGAAAGTAGAAACTCGCACGATTACAACGGCACGCGTATTTTTCCCCTAGGCCTTTGTAGTTATTGGTTTCGGGAATCAGACTTGCGAAAATTTTGATGGTTCCTCAAACATTCCTTAACTTCAAACTCCCATATCTCGCGAATGGATTGACGAACTCGAAAAATTCCTGTTGCATCTGAAAGTAGAAACTCGCCAGATTACAATGGTGTGTGTACTTTTCCCCTAGGCCATTCCAGTTATTGGTTTCGAGTATCAGACCAGCGAAAATTTTGATGGTTTCTCAACCATTCCTTAAATTCTAACTCCCATATCTCGCGAACGGATTGACGAACTCGAGAAATTCTTGTTGCATCTGAAAGCAGAAACTCGCCCGATTACAGCGGTGTGTGTATTTTTGCCCTAGGCCATAGTGGTTATTGGTTTCGAGTATCAGACTTGCGAAAATTTTGATGGTTTCTCAACCATTCCTTAATTTCAAACTCCCATATCTCGCGAACGAATTGACGAACTCGAGAAATTCCAGTTGCATCTGAAAGTAGAAACACGCCCGATTACAATGGTGTGTGTACTTTTCCCCTAGGCCATAGTAGTTATTGGTTTCGAGTATCAGACTTGCGAAAATTTTGATGGTTTCTCAACCATTCCTTAATTTCAAACTCCCATATCTCGGGAACGGACTGACGATCTCGAGAAATTCCTGTTGCATCTGAAAGTAGAAACTCGCCCGATTACAACGGTATGTGTATTTTTCCCCTAGGCCTTTGTAGTTATTGGTTTCGGGAATCAGACTTGCGAAAATTTTGATGGTTCCTCAAACATTCCTTAACTTCAAACTCCCATATCTCGCGAATGGATTGACGAACTCGAAAAATTCATGTTGCATCTGAAAGTAGAAACTCGCCAGATTACAATGGTGTGTGTACTTTTCCCCTAGGCCATAGTAGTTATTGGTTTCGAGTATCAGACTTGCGAAAATTTTGATGGTTGCTCAAGCGTTCCTTAACTTGAAACTCCCATATCTCGCGAACGGATTGACGAACTCGAGAAATTCCTGTTGCATCTGAAAGTAGAAACTCGCCCGATTACAATGGTGTGCGTACTTTTCCCCTAGGCCATAGTAGTTATTGTTTTCGATTATCAGACTTGCGAAAATTTTGATGGTTCCTCAACCATTGCTTCACTTCTAACTCCCATATCTGGCGAACGGATTGACGATCTCGAGAAATTCCTGTTGCATCTCAAAGTAGAAACACGCCCGATTACAGTGGTGTGTGTACTTTTCCTCTAGGCCATTCCAGTTATTGGTTTCGAGAATCAGACCAGCGAAAATTTTGATGGTCTCTCAACCATTCCTTAATTTCAAACTCCCACATCTCGGGAACGGATTGACGATCTCGAGAAATTCCTGTTGCATCTGAAAGTAGAAACTCGCCCGATTACAACGGTATGTGTACTTTTCCCCTAGGCCATAGTAGTTATTGGTTTCGAGTATCAGACTTGCGAAAATTTTGATGGTTTCTCAACCATTCCTTAACTTCGAACTCCCATATCTGGCGAACGGATTGACGATCTCGAGAAATTCCTGTTGCATCTGAAAGTAGAAACTCGCCGGAATACAGCGGTATGTGTACTTTTCCCCTAGGACATAGTAGTTATTGGTTTCGATTATCAGACTTGCGAAAATTTTGATGGTTTCTCAACCATTCCTTAACTTCGAACTCCCATATCTCGCGAACGGATTGACGAACTCGAGAAGTTCCTGTTGCATCCGAAAGTAGAAACTCGCCCGATTACAACTGCATGTGTATTTTTCCCCTAGGCCTTTGTAGTTATAGGTTTCGGGAATCAGACTTGCGAAAATTTTGATGGTTTCTCAACCATTCCTTAACTTCAATCTCCCATAGCTCGCGAACGCACTGACGAACTCGAGAAATTCTTGTTGCATCTGAAAGTAGAAACTCGCCCGATTACAACGGTATGTGTACTTTTCCCCTAGGCCATAGTAGTTATTGGTTTCGAGTATCAGACTTGCGAAAATTTTGATGGTTTCTCAACCATTCCTTAACTTCGAACTCCCATATCTGGCGAACGGATTGACGATCTCGAGAAGTTCCTGTTGCATCTGAAAGTAGAAACTCGCCGGAATACAGCGGTATGTGTACTTTTCCCCTAGGACATAGTAGTTATTGGTTTCGATTATCAGACTTGCGAAAATTTTGATGGTTTCTCAACCATTCCTTAACTTCGAACTCCCATATCTCGCGAACGGATTGACGAACTCGAGAAATTCCTATTGCATCTGAAAGTAGTAACACGCCCGATTACAGTGGTGTGTGTACTTTTCCCCTAGGCCGTAGTAGTTATTGGTTTCGAGTATCAGACTTGTGAAAATTTTGATGGTTGCTCAAGCGTTCCTTAACTTCAAACTCCCATATATCGCGAACGGATTGACGAACTCGAGAAATTCCTGTTGCATCTGAAAGTAGAAACTCGCCCGATTACTATGGTGTGTGTACTTTTCCCCTAGGCCTTTGTAGTTATTGGTTTCGGGAATCAGACTTGCGAAAATTTTGATGGTTTCTCAACCATTCCTTAATTTCAAACTCCCATATCTCGGGAACGGATTGACGATCTCGAGGAATTCCTGTTGCATCTGAAAGTAGAAACACGCCCAATTACAATGGTGTGTGTTCTTTTCCCCTAGGCCATAGTAGTTATTGGTTTCGAGTATCAGACTTGCGAAAATTTTGATGGTTGCTCAAGCGTTCCTTAACTTCAAACTCCCATATCTCGCGAACGGATTGACGAACTCGAAAAATTCCTGTTGCATCCGAAAGTAGAAACTCGCACGATTACAACTGCATGTGTATTTTTCCCCTAGGCCTTTGTAGTTATTTGTTTCGGGAATCAGACTTGCGAAAATTTTGATGGATTCTCAACCATTCCTTCACTTCTAACTCCCATATCTGGCGAACGGATTGACGATCTCGAGAAATTCCTGTTGCATCTCAAAGTAGAAACACGCCCGATTACAATGGTATGTGTACTTTTCCCCTAGGCCACTCCAGTTATTGGTTTCGAGTATCAGACCAGCGAAAATTTTGATGGTTTCTCAACCATTCCTTAACTTCAAACTCCCATATCTCGAGAACGGATTGACGAACTCGAGAAATTCCTGTTTCACCTGAAAGCAGAAACTCGCCCGATTACAGCGGTGTGTGTATTTTTGCCCTAGGCCATAGTAGTTATTGGTTTCGAGTATCAGACTTGCGAAAATTTTGATGGTTTCTCAAACGTTCCTTAACTTCAAACTCCCATATCTCGCGAACGGATTGACGAACTCGAGAAATTCCTGTTGCATCTGAAAGTAGAAACTCGCCCGATTACAATGGTGTGCGTACTTTTCCCCTAGGCCATAGTAGTTATTGTTTTCGATTATCAGACTTGCGAAAATTTTGATGGTTTCTCAACCATTCCTTCACTTCTAACTCCCATATCTGGCGAACGGATTGACGATCTCGAGAAATTCCTGTTGCATCTGAAAGTAGAAACTCGCCCGATTACTATGGTGTGTGTACTTTTCCCCTAGGCCTTTGTAGTTATTGGTTTCGGGAATCAGACTTGCGAAAATTTTGATGGTTTCTCAACCATTCCTTAATATCAAACTCCCATATCTCGGGAACGGATTGACGATCTCGAGGAATTCCTTTTGCATCTCAAAGTAGAAACACGCCCGATTACAGTGGTGTGTGGACTTTTCCCCTAGGCAATTCCAGTTATTGGTTTCGAGTATCAGACCAGCGAAAATTTTGATGGTTTCTCAATCATTCCTTAATTTCAAACTCCCATATCTCGGGAACGGATTGACGATCTCGAGAAATACCTGTTGCATCTGAAAGTAGAAACTCGCCCGATTACAACGGTATGTGTATTTTTCCCCTAGGCCATTCCAGTTATTGTTTTCGAGTATCAGAACAGCGAAAATTTTGATGGTTTCTCAACCATTCCCTAACTTCAAACTCCCATATCTCGCGAACGGATTGACGAACTCGAGAAATTCCTGTTGCATGTGAAAGTAGAAACACGCCCGATTACAATGGTGTGTGTTCTTTTCCCCTAGGCCATAGTAGTTATTGGTTTCGAGTATCAGACTTGCGAAAATTTTGATGGTTTCTCAACCATTCCTTAATTTCAAACTCCCATATCTCGCGAACGGATTGACGAACTCGAGAAATTCCTGTTGCATCCGAAAGTAGAAACTCGCACGATTACAAATGCATGTGTATTTTTCCCCTAGGCCTTTGTAGTTATTGGTTTCGGGAATCAGACTTGCGAAAGTTTTGATGGTTTCTCAACCATTCCTTAAATTCTAACTCCCATATCTCGCGAACGGATTGACGAACTCGAGAAATTCCTGTTGCATCTGAAAGTAGAAACTCGCCCGATTACAATGGTGTGCGTACTTTTCCCCTAGGCCATAGTAGTTATTGTTTTCGATTATCAGACTTGCGAAAATTTTGATGGTTTCTCAACCATTCCTTCACTTCTAACTCCCATATCTGGCGAACGGATTGACGATCTCGAGAAATTCCTGTTGCATCTCAAAGTAGAAACACGCCCGTTTACAGTGGTGTGTGTACTTTTCCCCTAGGCCATTCCAGTTATTGGTTTCGAGAATCAGACCAGCGAAAATTTTGATGGTCTCTCAACCATTCCTTAATTTCAAACTCCCACATCTCGGGAACGTATTGACGATCTCGAGAAATTCCTGTTGCATCTGAAAGTAGAAACTCGCCCGATTACAACGGTATGTGTACTTTTCCCCTAGGCCATAGTAGTTATTGGTTTCGAGTATCAGACTTGCGAAAATTTTGATGGTTTCTCAACCATTCCTTAACTTCGAACTCCCATATCTGGCGAACGGATTGACGATCTCGAGAAATTCCTGTTGCATCTGAAAGTAGAAACTCGCCGGAATACAGCGGTATGTGTACTTTTCCCCTAGGACATAGTAGTTATTGGTTTCGATTATCAGACTTGCGAAAATTTTGATGGTTTCTCAACCATTCCTTAACTTCGAACTCCCATATCTGGCGAACGGATTGACGATCTCGAGAAATTCTTGTTGCATCTGAAAGTAGAAACTCGCCCGAATACAGAGGTATGTGCATTGTTGCCCTAGGCCATAGTAGTTATTGGTTTCGAGTATCTGAGTTGCGAAAATTTTGGTGGTTTCTCAACCATTCCTTAATTTCAAACTCCCATATCTCGCGAAAGGATTGACGAACTCGCGAAATTCCTGTTGCATCTGAAAGTAGAAACTCGCCCCATTACAATGGTATGTGTACTTTTCCCCTAGGCCACTCCAGTTATTGGTTTCGAGTATCAGACCAGCGAAAATTTTGATGGTTTCTCAACCATTCCTTAACTTCAAATTCCCATATCTCGAGACCGGATTGACGAACTCGAGAAATTCCTGTTTCACCTGAAAGCAGAAACTCGCCCGATTACAGCGGTGTGTGTATTTATGCCCTAGGCCATAGTAGTTATTGGTTTCGAGTATCAGACTTGCGAAAATTTTGATGGTTTCTCAAACGTTCCTTAACTTCAAACTCCCATATCTCGCGAACGGATTGACGAACTCGAGAAATTCCTGTTGCATCTGAAAGTAGAAACTCGCCCGATTACAATGGTGTGCGTACTTTTCCCCTAGGCCATAGTAGTTATTGTTTTCGATTATCAGACTTGCGAAAATTTTGATGGTTTCTCAACCATTCCTTCACTTCTAACTCCCATATCTGGCGAACGGATTGACGATCTCGAGAAATTCCTGTTGCATCTGAAAGTAGAAACTCGCCCGATTACTATGGTGTGTGTACTTTTCCCCTAGGCCTTTGTAGTTATTGGTTTCTGGAATCAGACTTGCGAAAATTTTGATGGTTTCTCAAACGTTCCTTAACTTCAAACTCCCATATCTCGCGAACGGATTGACGAACTCGAGAAATTCCTGTTGCATCCGAAAGTAGAAACTCGCACGATTACAACTGCATGTGTATTTTTCCCCTAGGCCTTTGTAGTTATTGGTTTCGAGAATCAGACTTGCGAAAATTTTGATGGATTCTCAACCATTCCTTCACTTCTAACTCCCATATCTGGCGAACGGATTGACGACCTCGAGAAATTCCTGTTGCATCTCAAAGTAGAAACACGCCCGATTACAATGGTATGTGTACTTTTCCCCTAGGCCACTCCAGTTATTGGTTTCGAGTATCAGACCAGCGAAAATTTTGATGGTTTCTCAACCATTCCTTAACTTCAAACTCCCATATCTCGAGAACGGATTGACGAACTCGAGAAATTCCTGTTTCACCTGAAAGCAGAAACTCGCCCGATTACAGCGGTGTGTGTATTTTTGCCCTAGGCCATAGTAGTTATTGGTTTCGAGTATCAGACTTGCGAAAATTTTGATGGTTTCTCAAACGTTCCTTAACTTCAAACTCCCATATCTCGCGAACGGATTGACGAACTCGAGAAATTCCTGTTGCATCTGAAAGTAGAAACTCGCCCGATTACAATGGTGTGCGTACTTTTCCCCTAGGCCATAGTAGTTATTGTTTTCGATTATCAGACTTGCGAAAATTTTGATGGTTTCTCAACCATTCCTTCACTTCTAACTCCCATATCTGGCGAACGGATTGACGATCTCGAGAAATTCCTGTTGCATCTGAAAGTAGAAACTCGCCCGATTACTATGGTGTGTGTACTTTTCCCCTAGGCCTTTGTAGTTATTGGTTTCGGGAATCAGACTTGCGAAAATTTTGATGGTTTCTCAACCATTCTTTAATATCAAACTCCCATATCTCGGGAACGGATTGACGATCTCGAGGAATTCCTTTTGCATCTCAAAGTAGAAACACGCCCGATTACAGTGGTGTGTGGACTTTTCCCCTAGGCAATTCCAGTTATTGGTTTCGAGTATCAGACCAGCGAAAATTTTGATGGTTTCTCAATCATTCCTTAATTTCAAACTCCCATATCTCGGGAACGGATTGACGATCTCGAGAAATACCTGTTGCATCTGAAAGTAGAAACTCGCCCGATTACAACGGTATGTGTATTTTTCCCCTAGGCCATTCCAGTTATTGTTTTCGAGTATCAGAACAGCGAAAATTTTGATGGTTTCTCAACCATTCCCTAACTTCAAACTCCCATATCTCGCGAACGGATTGACGAACTCGAGAAATTCCTGTTGCATGTGAAAGTAGAAACACGCCCGATTACAATGGTGTGTGTTCTTTTCCCCTAGGCCATAGTAGTTATTGGTTTCGAGTATCAGACTTGCGAAAATTTTGATGGTTTCTCAACCATTCCTTAATTTCAAACTCCCATATCTCGCGAACGGATTGACGAACTCGAGAAATTCCTGTTGCATCCGAAAGTAGAAACTCGCACGATTACAAATGCATGTGTATTTTTCCCCTAGGCCTTTGTAGTTATTGGTTTCGGGAATCAGACTTGCGAAAGTTTTGATGGTTTCTCAACCATTCCTTAAATTCTAACTCCCATATCTCGCGAACGGATTGACGAACTCGAGAAATTCCTGTTGCATCTGAAAGTAGAAACTCGCCCGATTACAATGGTGTGCGTACTTTTCCCCTAGGCCATAGTAGTTATTGTTTTCGATTATCAGACTTGCGAAAATTTTGATGGTTTCTCAACCATTCCTTCACTTCTAACTCCCATATCTGGCGAACGGATTGACGATCTCGAGAAATTCCTGTTGCATCTCAAAGTAGAAACACGCCCGTTTACAGTGGTGTGTGTACTTTTCCCCTAGGCCATTCCAGTTATTGGTTTCGAGAATCAGACCAGCGAAAATTTTGATGGTCTCTCAACCATTCCTTAATTTCAAACTCCCACATCTCGGGAACGTATTGACGATCTCGAGAAATTCCTGTTGCATCTGAAAGTAGAAACTCGCCCGATTACAACGGTATGTGTACTTTTCCCCTAGGCCATAGTAGTTATTGGTTTCGAGTATCAGACTTGCGAAAATTTTGATGGTTTTTTGGCGGCGGTTTAAAGATGCTTAAGATAGGAGAGAACGGAAATAGGAAAAGGAGTGGGGATAAGCGTTTCATCCCGGGCCTGCTAGTGGACTCGTCAGTAAGGCATCCTAGCAGGCCCTGCCTTATACGCCGGGACATTGGAAGATCGGTAAGAGGTCGTATATATACCGATCGGAGCAGGTACGGGAACTTGCGGGAAACGGTTGGTGGTGAGTTTCCCTCTGGTGGCAAGCGTGGGTAGTGCCGCCACATAACCCCCTTGCCAGTGGTAAACGATACTTTGAAGTTCCGTCCTGATGTCCCAGTGGCGTAGGTATTTGTTCCGTTGGTCGGTGGCACAACAGGCACAGGAGGAGGTTGTCCAGAGCGGTGGAAGAGAAGAATGCTTCTTTTTCGTAGTAAGGCCCAGCTGCTGTCGATTGCGGAATACGCGTGGCGAGCATCGTTTGCTCAAGCCGCGTTTTCGCTTGTTGTCCGACGTTGATGCGTGCGCGTACCAGTATTTATGAAACGCATCGGTGTGGTCGGTGAATAATGTCGACAAGCTGCCTGCTGTCCTCCTGGGGTTGATCCTGATGGTTAGCCGGGAGTATAGCGTTCGTGTCGTCGCTGGCAGGTCGAGGAGTCAACCCTCGGAGAGGGGGATTTACGAAAAATCGGCCTTTACGTTGCGTTCCTTCCATCGTCTTGTGCTGCACCTGTACTGCTGCTGTGCTGTTGTCCAGAAGGTTGCGTGTTGCTAGACGGGGTCACCACTTTGGCGGCGGTTTAAAGATGCTTAAGATAGGAGAGAACGGAAATAGGAAAAGGAGTGGGGATAAGCGTTTCATCCCGGGCCTGCTAGTGGACTCGTCAGTAAGGCATCCTAGCAGGCCCTGCCTTATACGCCGGGACATTGGAAGATCGGTAAGAGGTCGTATATATACCGATCGGAGCAGGTACGGGAACTTGCGGGAAACGGTTGGTGGTGAGTTTCCCTCTGGTGGCAAGCGTGGGTAGTGCCGCCACAGTTTCTCAACCATTCCTTAACTTCGAACTCCCATATCTGGCGAACGGATTGACGATCTCGAGAAATTCCTGTTGCATCTGAAAGTAGAAACTCGCCGGAATACAGCGGTATGTGTACTTTTCCCCTAGGACATAGTAGTTATTGGTTTCGATTATCAGACTTGCGAAAATTTTGATGGTTTCTCAACCATTCCTTAACTTCGAACTCCCATATCTGGCGAACGGATTGACGATCTCGAGAAATTCTTGTTGCATCTGAAAGTAGAAACTCGCCCGAATACAGAGGTATGTGCATTGTTGCCCTAGGCCATAGTAGTTATTGGTTTCGAGTATCTGAGTTGCGAAAATTTTGGTGGTTTCTCAACCATTCCTTAATTTCAAACTCCCATATCTCGCGAAAGGATTGACGAACTCGCGAAATTCCTGTTGCATCTGAAAGTAGAAACTCGCCCCATTACAATGGTATGTGTACTTTTCCCCTAGGCCACTCCAGTTATTGGTTTCGAGTATCAGACCAGCGAAAATTTTGATGGTTTCTCAACCATTCCTTAACTTCAAATTCCCATATCTCGAGACCGGATTGACGAACTCGAGAAATTCCTGTTTCACCTGAAAGCAGAAACTCGCCCGATTACAGCGGTGTGTGTATTTATGCCCTAGGCCATAGTAGTTATTGGTTTCGAGTATCAGACTTGCGAAAATTTTGATGGTTTCTCAAACGTTCCTTAACTTCAAACTCCCATATCTCGCGAACGGATTGACGAACTCGAGAAATTCCTGTTGCATCTGAAAGTAGAAACTCGCCCGATTACAATGGTGTGCGTACTTTTCCCCTAGGCCATAGTAGTTATTGTTTTCGATTATCAGACTTGCGAAAATTTTGATGGTTTCTCAAGCATTCCTTCACTTCTAACTCCCATATCTGGCGAACGGATTGACGATCTCGAGAAATTCCTGTTGCATCTGAAAGTAGAAACTCGCCCGATTACTATGGTGTGTGTACTTTTCCCCTAGGCCTTTGTAGTTATTGGTTTCTGGAATCAGACTTGCGAAAATTTTGATGGTTTCTCAAACGTTCCTTAACTTCAAACTCCCATATCTCGCGAACGGATTGACGAACTCGAGAAATTCCTGTTGCATCCGAAAGTAGAAACTCGCACGATTACAACTGCATGTGTATTTTTCCCCTAGGCCTTTGTAGTTATTGGTTTCGGGAATCAGACTTGCGAAAATTTTGATGGATTCTCAACCATTCCTTCACTTCTAACTCCCATATCTGGCGAACGGATTGACGATCTCGAGAAATTCCTGTTGCATCTGAAAGTAGAAACTCGCCCGATTACTATGGTGTGTGTACTTTTCCCCTAGGCCTTTGTAGTTATTGGTTTCGGGAATCAGACTTGCGAAAATTTTGATGGTTTCTCAACCATTCCTTAATATCAAACTCCCATATCTCGGGAACGGATTGACGATCTCGAGGAATTCCTTTTGCATCTCAAAGTAGAAACACGCCCGATTACAGTGGTGTGTGGACTTTTCCCCTAGGCAATTCCAGTTATTGGTTTCGAGTATCAGACCAGCGAAAATTTTGATGGTTTCTCAATCATTCCTTAATTTCAAACTCCCGTATCTCGGGAACGGATTGACGATCTCGAGAAATACCTGTTGCATCTGAAAGTAGAAACTCGCCCGATTAAACGGTATGTGTATTTTTCCCCTAGGCCATTCCAGTTATTGTTTTCGAGTATCAGAACAGCGAAAATTTTGATGGTTTCTCAACCATTCCCTAACTTCAAACTCCCATATCTCGCGAACGGATTGACGAACTCGAGAAATTCCTGTTGCATGTGAAAGTAGAAACACGCCCGATTACAATGGTGTGTGTTCTTTTCCGCTAGGCCATAGTAGTTATTGGTTTCGAGTATCAGACTTGCGAAAATTTTGATGGTTTCTCAACCATTCCTTAATTTCAAACTCCCATATCTCGCGAACGGATTGACGAACTCGAGAAATTCCTGTTGCATCCGAAAGTAGAAACTCGCACGATTACAAATGCATGTGTATTTTTCCCCTAGGCCTTTGTAGTTATTGGTTTCGGGAATCAGACTTGCGAAAGTTTTGATGGTTTCTCAACCATTCCTTAAATTCTAACTCCCATATCTCGCGAACGGATTGACGAACTCGAGAAATTCCTATTGCATCTGAAAGTAGAAACTCGCCCGATTACAATGGTGTGCGTACTTTTCCCCTAGGCCATAGTAGTTATTGTTTTCGATTATCAGACTTGCGAAAATTTTGATGGTTTCTCAACCATTCCTTCACTTCTAACTCCCATATCTGGCGAACGGATTGACGATCTCGAGAAATTCCTGTTGCATCTCAAAGTAGAAACTCGCACGATTACAACTGCATGTGTATTTTTCCCCTAGGCCTTTGTAGTTATTGGTTTCGGGAATCAGACTTGCGAAAATTTTGATGGATTCTCAACCATTCCTTCACTTCTAACTCCCATATCTGGCGAACGGATTGACGATCTCGAGAAATTCCTGTTGCATCTCAAAGTAGAAACACGCCCGATTACAATGGTATGTGTACTTTTCCCCTAGGCCACTCCAGTTATTGGTTTCGAGTATCAGACCAGCGAAAATTTTGATGGTTTCTCAACCATTCCTTAACTTCAAACTCCCATATCTCGAGAACGGATTGACGAACTCGAGAAATTCCTGTTTCACCTGAAAGCAGAAACTCGCCCGATTACAGCGGTGTGTGTATTTTTGCCCTAGGCCATAGTAGTTATTGGTTTCGAGTATCAGACTTGCGAAAATTTTGATGGTTTCTCAAACGTTCCTTAACTTCAAACTCCCATATCTCGCGAACGGATTGACGAACTCGAGAAATTCCTGTTGCATCTGAAAGTAGAAACTCGCCCGATTACAATGGTGTGCGTACTTTTCCCCTAGGCCATAGTAGTTATTGTTTTCGATTATCAGACTTGCGAAAATTTTGATGGTTTCTCAACCATTCCTTCACTTGTAACTCCCATATCTGGCGAACGGATTGACGATCTCGAGAAATTCCTGTTGCATCTGAAAGTCGAAACTCGCCCGATTACTATGGTGTGTGTACTTTTCCCCTAGGCCTTTGTAGTTATTGGTTTCGGGAATCAGACTTGCGAAAACTTTGATGGTTTCTCAACCATTCCTTAATATCAAACTCCCATATCTCGGGAACGGATTGACGATCTCGAGGAATTCCTTTTGCATCTCAAAGTAGAAACACGCCCGATTACAGTGGTGTGTGGACTTTTCCCCTAGGCAATTCCAGTTATTGGTTTCGAGTATCAGACCAGCGAAAATTTTGATGGTTTCTCAATCATTCCTTAATTTCAAACTCCCATATCTCGGGAACGGATTGACGATCTCGAGAAATACCTGTTGCATCTGAAAGTAGAAACTCGCCCGATTACAACGGTATGTGTATTTTTCCCCTAGGCCATTCCAGTTATTGTTTTCGAGTATCAGAACAGCGAAAATTTTGATGGTTTCTCAACCATTCCCTAACTTCAAACTCCCATATCTCGCGAACGGATTGACGAACTCGAGAAATTCCTGTTGCATCCGAAAGTAGAAACTCGCACGATTACAAATGCATGTGTATTTTTCCCCTAGGCCTTTGTAGTTATTGGTTTCGGGAATCAGACTTGCGAAAATTTTGATGGTTTCTCAACCATTCCTTAAATTCTAACTCCCATATCTCGCGAACGGATTGACGAACTCGAGAAATTCCTGTTGCATCTGAAAGTAGAAACTCGCCCGATTACAATGGTGTGCGTACTTTTCCCCTAGGCCATAGTAGTTATTGTTTTCGATTATCAGACTTGCGAAAATTTTGATGGTTTCTCAACCATTCCTTCACTTCTAACTCCCATATCTGGCGAACGGATTGACGATCTCGAGAAATTCCTATTGCATCTCAAAGTAGAAACACGCCCGATTACAGTGGTGTGTGTACTTTTCCCCTAGGCCATTCCAGTTATTGGGTTCGAGAATCAGACCAGCGAAAATTTTGATGGTCTCTCAACCATTCCTTAATTTCAAACTCCCACATCTCGGGAACGGATTGACGATCTCGAGAAATTCCTGTTGCATCTGAAAGTAGAAACTCGCCCGATTACAACGGTATGTGTACTTTTCCCCTAGGCCATAGTAGTTATTGGTTTCGAGTATCAGACTTGCGAAAATTTTGATGGTTTCTCAACCATTCCTTAACTTCGAACTCCCATATCTGGCGAACGGATTGACGATCTCGAGAAATTCCTGTTGCATCTGAAAGTAGAAACTCGCCCCATTACAATGGTATGTGTACTTTTCCCCTAGGCCACTCCAGTTATTGGTTTCGAGTATCAGACCAGCGAAAATTTTGATGGTTTCTCAACCATTCCTTAACTTCAAACTCCCATATCTCGAGAACGGATTGACGAACTCGAGAAATTCCTGTTTCACCTGAAAGCAGAAACTCGCCCGATTACAGCGGTGTGTGTATTTTTGCCCTAGGCCATAGTAGTTATTGGTTTCGAGTATCTGAGTTGCGAAAATTTTGGTGGTTTCTCAACCATTCCTTAATTTCAAACTCCCATATCTCGCGAAAGGATTGACGAACTCACGAAATTCCTGTTGCATCTGAAAGTAGAAAGTCGCCCCATTACAATGGTATGTGTACTTTTCCCCTAGGCCACTCCAGTTATTGGTTTCGAGTATCAGACCAGCGAAAATTTTGATGGTTTCTCAAACGTTCCTTAACTTCAAACTCCCATATCTCGCGAACGGATTGACGAACTCGAGAAATTCCGATTGCATCTGAAAGTAGTAACTCGGCCGATTACATTGGTATGTGTATTTTCCCCTAGGCCTTTGTAGTTATTGGTTTCGGAAATCAGACTTGCGAAAGTTTTGATGGTTCCTCAAACATTCCTTAATTTCAAACTCCCATATCTCGGGAACGGATTGACGATCTCGAGGAATTCCTGTTGCATCTGAAAGTAGAAACACGCCCGATTACAATGGTGTGTGTTCTTTTCCCCTAGGCCATAGTAGTTATTGGTTTCGAGTATCAGACTTGCGAAAATTTTGACGGTTTCTCAAACGTTCCTTAACTTCAAACTCCCATATCTCGCGAACGGATTGACGAACTCGAGAAATTCCTGTTGCATCCGAAAGTAGAAACTCGCACGATTACAAATGCATGTGTATTTTTCCCCTAGGCCTTTGTAGTTATTGGTTTCGGGAATCAGACTTGCGAAAATTTTGATTGTTTCTCAACCATTCCTTAATTTCAAACTCCCATATCTCGGGAAAGGATTGACGAACTCGAGAAATTCCTGTTGCATGTGAAAGTAGAAACACGCCCGATTACAATGGTGTATGTTCTTTTCCCCTAGGCCATAGTAGTTATTGGTTTCGAGTATCAGACTTGCGAAAATTTTGATGGTTGCTCAAGCGTTCCTTAACTTCAAACCCCCATATCTCGCGAACGGATTGACGAACTCGAGAAATTCCTGTTGCATCTGAAATTAGAAACTCGCACGATTACAACGGTATGTGTATTTTTCCCCTAGGCCTTTGTAGTTATTGGTTTCGGGAATCAGACTTGCGAAAATTTTGATGGTTCCTCAAACATTCCTTAACTTCAAACTCCCATATCTCGCGAATGGATTGACGAGCTCGAGAAATTCCTGTTGCATCTGAAAGTAGAAACACGCCCGATTACAATGGTGTGTGTACTTTCCCCCTAGGCCATAGTAGTTTTTGGTTTCGAGTATCAGACTTGCGAAAATTTTGATGGTTTCTCAACCATTCCTTAACTTCGAACTCCTATATCTCGCGAACGGATTCACGAACTCGAGAAATTCCTGTTGCATCTGAAAGTAGAAACTCGCACGATTACAACGGCATGTGTATTTTTCCCCTAGGCCTTTGTAGTTATTGTTTTCGGGAATCAGACTTGCGAAAATTTTGATGGTTTCTCAACCATTCCTTCACTTCTAACTCCCATATCTGGCGAACGGATTGACGACCTCGAGAAATTCCTGTTGCATCTCAAAGTAGAAACACGTCCGATTACAGTGGTGTGTGTACTTTTCCCCTGGGCCATTCCAGTTATTGGTTTCGAGTATCAGACCAGCGAAAATTTTGAACGTTTCTCAACAATTCCTTAACTTCAAACTCCCATATCTCGCGAACGAACTGACGAACTCGAGAAATTCTTGTTGCATCTGAAAGCAGAAACTCGCCCGATTACAATGGTGTGTGTATTTTTGCCCTAGGCCATTCCAGTTATTGGTTTCGAGTTTCAGACCAGCGAAAATTTTGATGGTTTCTCAACCATTTCTTAACTTCAAACTCCCATATCTCGCGAACGGATTGACGAACTCGAGAAATTCCTGTTGCATCTGAAAGTAGATGCTCGCACGATTACAACGGCATGTGTATTTTTCCCCTAGGCCTTTGTAGTTATTGGTTTCGGGAATCAGACTTGCGAAAATTTTGATGGTTTCTCAACCATTCCTTCACTTCTAACTCCCATATCTGGCGAACGGATTGACGATCTCGAGAAATTCCTATTGCATCTCAAAGTAGAAACACGCCCGATTACAGTGGTGTGTGTACTTTTCCCCTAGGCCATTCCAGTTATTGGGTTCGAGAATCAGACCAGCGAAAATTTTGATGGTCTCTCAACCATTCCTTAATTTCAAACTCCCACATCTCGGGAACGGATTGACGATCTCGAGAAATTCCTGTTGCATCTGAAAGTAGAAACTCGCCCGATTACAACGGTATGTGTACTTTTCCCCTAGGCCATAGTAGTTATTGATTTCGAGTATCAGACTTGCGAAAATTTTGATGGTTTCTCAACCATTCCTTAACTTCGAACTCCCATATCTGGCGAACGGATTGACGATCTCGAGAAATTCCTGTTGCATCTGAAAGTAGAAACTCGCCCGATTACAGCGGTGTGTGTATTTTTGCCCTAGGCCATAGTAGTTATTGGTTTCGAGTATCAGACTTGCGAAAATTTTGATGGTTTCTCAACCATTCCTTAATTTCAAACTCCCATATCTCGCGAACGAATTGACGAACTCGAGAAATTCCAGTTGCATCTGAAAGTAGAAACACGCCCGATTACAATGGTGTGTGTACTTTTCCCCTAGGCCATAGTAGTTATTGGTTTCGAGTATCAGACTTGCGAAAATTTTGATGGTTTCTCAACCATTCCTTAATTTCAAACTCCCATATCTCGGGAACGGATTGACGATCTCGAGAAATTCCTGTTGCATCTGAAAGTAGAAACTCGCCCGATTACAACGGTATGTGTATTTTTCCCCTAGGCCTTTGTAGTTATTGGTTTCGGGAATCAGACTTGCGAAAATTTTGATGGTTACTCAAACATTCCTTAACTTCAAACTCCCATATCTCGCAAATGGATTGACGAACTCGAGAAATTCCTGTTGCATCTGAAAGTAGAAACTCGCCCGATTACAATGGTGTGTGTACTTTTCCCCTAGGCCTTTGTAGTTATTGGTTTCGGGAATCAGACTTGCGAAAATTTTGATGGTTTCTCAACCATTCCTTAATTTCAAACTCCCATATCTCGGGAACGGATTGACGATCTCGAGGAATTCCTTTTGCATCTGAAAGTAGAAACACGCCCGATTACAATGGTGTGTGTACTTTTCCCCTAGGCCATAGTAGTTATTGGTTTCGGGAATCAGACTTGCGAAAATTTTGATGGTTACTCAAACATTCCTTAACTTCAAACTCCCATATCTCGCGAATGGATTGACGAACTCGAAAAATTCCTGTTGCATCTGAAAGTAGAAACTCGCCCGATTACAACGGTATGTGTACTTTTCCCCTAGGCCATAGTAGTTATTGGTTTCGAGTATCTGAGCTGCGAAAATTTTGGTGGTTTCTCAACCATTCCTTAATTTCAAACTCCCATATCTCGCGAACGGATTGACGAACTCGCGAAATTCCTGTTGCATCTGAAAGTAGAAACTCGCCGAATTACAATGGTATGTGTACTTTTCCCCTAGGCCATTCCAGTTATTGATTTCGAGTATCAGACCAGCGAAAATTTTGATGGTTTCTCAACCATTCCTTAACTCCGAACTCCCATATCTCGAGAACGGATTGACGAACTCGAGAAATTCCTGTTTCACCTGAAAGCAGAAACTCGCCCGATTACAGCGGTGTGTGTATTTTTGCCCTAGGCCATAGTAGTTATTGGTTTCGAGTATCAGACTTGCGAAAATTTTGATGGTTTCTCAAACGTTCCTTAACTTCAAACTCCCATATCTCGCGAACGGATTGACGAACTCGAGAAATTCCTATTGCATCTGAAAGTAGTAACACGTCCGATTACAGTGGTGTGTGTACTTTTCCCCTAGGCCATAGTAGTTATTGGTTTCGAGTATCAGACTTGTGAAAATTTTGATGGTTGCTCAAGCGTTCCTTAACTTCAAACTCCCATATATCGCGAACGGATTGACGAACTCGAGAAATTCCTGTTGCATCTGAAAGTAGAAACTCGCCCGATTACTATGGTGTGTGTACTTTTCCCCTAGGCCTTTGCAGTTATTGTTTTCGGGAACCAAACTTGCGAAAATTTTGATGGTTTCTCAACCATTCCTTAATTTCAAACTCCCATATCTCGGGAACGGATTGACGATCTCGAGGAATTCCTTTTGCATCTGAAAGTAGAAACTCGCGCGATTACTATGGTGTGTGTACTTTTCCCCTAGGCCTTTGTAGTTATTGGTTTCGAGTATCAGACTTGCGAAAATTTTGATGGTTTCTCAAACGTTCCTTAACTTCAAACTCCCATATCTGGCGAACGGATTGACGATCTCGAGAAATTCCTGTTGCATCTCAAAGTAGAAACACGCCCGATTACAGTGGTGTGTGGACTTTTCCCCTAGGCCATTCCAGTTATTGGTTTCGAGTATCAGACCAGCGAAAATTTTGATGGTTTCTCAACCATTCCTTAAATTCTAACTCCCATATCTCGCGAACGGATTGACGAACTCGAGAAATTCTTGTTGCATCTGAAAGCAGAAACTCGCCCGATTACAGCGGTGTGTGTATTTTTGCCCTAGGCCATAGTAGTTATTGGTTTCGAGTATCAGACTTGCGAAAATTTTGATGGTTTCTCAACCATTCCTTAATTTCAAACTCCCATATCTCGCGAACGAATTGACGAACTCGAGAAATTCCAGTTGCATCTGAAAGTAGAAAAACGCCCGATTACAATGGTGTGTGTACTTTTCCCCTAGGCCATAGTAGTTATTGGTTTCGAGTATCAGACTTGCGAAAATTTTTATGGTTTCTCAACCATTCCTTAATTTCAAACTCCCATATCTCGGGAACGGATTGACGATCTCGAGAAATTCCTGTTGCATCTGAAAGTAGAAACTCGCACGATTACAACGGCACGCGTATTTTTCCCCTAGGCCTTTGTAGTTATTGGTTTCGGGAATCAGACTTGCGAAAATTTTGATGGTTCCTCAAACATTCCTTAACTTCAAACTCCCATATCTCGCGAATGGATTGACGAACTCGAAAAATTCCTGTTGCATCTGAAAGTAGAAACTCGCCAGATTACAATGGTGTGTGTACTTTTCCCCTAGGCCATTCCAGTTATTGGTTTCGAGTATCAGACCAGCGAAAATTTTGATGGTTTCTCAACCATTCCTTAAATTCTAACTCCCATATCTCGCGAACGGATTGACGAACTCGAGAAATTCTTGTTGCATCTGAAAGCAGAAACTCGCCCGATTACAGCGGTGTGTGTATTTTTGCCCTAGGCCATAGTGGTTATTGGTTTCGAGTATCAGACTTGCGAAAATTTTGATGGTTTCTCAACCATTCCTTAATTTCAAACTCCCATATCTCGCGAACGAATTGACGAACTCGAGAAATTCCAGTTGCATCTGAAAGTAGAAACACGCCCGATTACAATGGTGTGTGTACTTTTCCCCTAGGCCATAGTAGTTATTGGTTTCGAGTATCAGACTTGCGAAAATTTTGATGGTTTCTCAACCATTCCTTAATTTCAAACTCCCATATCTCGGGAACGGATTGACGATCTCGAGAAATTCCTGTTGCATCTGAAAGTAGAAACTCGCCCGATTACAACGGTATGTGTATTTTTCCCCTAGGCCTTTGTAGTTATTGGTTTCGGGAATCAGACTTGCGAAAATTTTGATGGTTCCTCAAACATTCCTTAACTTCAAACTCCCATATCTCGCGAATGGATTGACGAACTCGAAAAATTCATGTTGCATCTGAAAGTAGAAACTCGCCAGATTACAATGGTGTGTGTACTTTTCCCCTAGGCCATAGTAGTTATTGGTTTCGAGTATCAGACTTGCGAAAATTTTGATGGTTGCTCAAGCGTTCCTTAACTTGAAACTCCCATATCTCGCGAACGGATTGACGAACTCGAGAAATTCCTGTTGCATCTGAAAGTAGAAACTCGCCCGATTACAATGGTGTGCGTACTTTTCCCCTAGGCCATAGTAGTTATTGTTTTCGATTATCAGACTTGCGAAAATTTTGATGGTTCCTCAACCATTCCTTCACTTCTAACTCCCATATCTGGCGAACGGATTGACGATCTCGAGAAATTCCTGTTGCATCTCAAAGTAGAAACACGCCCGATTACAGTGGTGTGTGTACTTTTCCTCTAGGCCATTCCAGTTATTGGTTTCGAGAATCAGACCAGCGAAAATTTTGATGGTCTCTCAACCATTCCTTAATTTCAAACTCCCACATCTCGGGAACGGATTGACGATCTCGAGAAATTCCTGTTGCATCTGAAAGTAGAAACTCGCCCGATTACAACGGTATGTGTACTTTTCCCCTAGGCCATAGTAGTTATTGGTTTCGAGTATCAGACTTGCGAAAATTTTGATGGTTTCTCAACCATTCCTTAACTTCGAACTCCCATATCTGGCGAACGGATTGACGATCTCGAGAAATTCCTGTTGCATCTGAAAGTAGAAACTCGCCGGAATACAGCGGTATGTGTACTTTTCCCCTAGGACATAGTAGTTATTGGTTTCGATTATCAGACTTGCGAAAATTTTGATGGTTTCTCAACCATTCCTTAACTTCGAACTCCCATATCTCGCGAACGGATTGACGAACTCGAGAAGTTCCTGTTGCATCCGAAAGTAGAAACTCGCCCGATTACAACTGCATGTGTATTTTTCCCCTAGGCCTTTGTAGTTATAGGTTTCGGGAATCAGACTTGCGAAAATTTTGATGGTTTCTCAACCATTCCTTAACTTCAATCTCCCATAGCTCGCGAACGCACTGACGAACTCGAGAAATTCTTGTTGCATCTGAAAGTAGAAACTCGCCCGATTACAACGGTATGTGTACTTTTCCCCTAGGCCATAGTAGTTATTGGTTTCGAGTATCAGACTTGCGAAAATTTTGATGGTTTCTCAACCATTCCTTAACTTCGAACTCCCATATCTGGCGAACGGATTGACGATCTCGAGAAATTCCTGTTGCATCTGAAAGTAGAAACTCGCCGGAATACAGCGGTATGTGTACTTTTCCCCTAGGACATAGTAGTTATTGGTTTCGATTATCAGACTTGCGAAAATTTTGATGGTTTCTCAACCATTCCTTAACTTCGAACTCCCATATCTCGCGAACGGATTGACGAACTCGAGAAATTCCTATTGCATCTGAAAGTAGTAACACGCCCGATTACAGTGGTGTGTGTACTTTTCCCCTAGGCCATAGTAGTTATTGGTTTCGAGTATCAGACTTGTGAAAATTTTGATGGTTGCTCAAGCGTTCCTTAACTTCAAACTCCCATATATCGCGAACGGATTGACGAACTCGAGAAATTCCTGTTGCATCTGAAAGTAGAAACTCGCCCGATTACTATGGTGTGTGTACTTTTCCCCTAGGCCTTTGTAGTTATTGGTTTCGGGAATCAGACTTGCGAAAATTTTGATGGTTTCTCAACCATTCCTTAATTTCAAACTCCCATATCTCGGGAACGGATTGACGATCTCGAGGAATTCCTGTTGCATCTGAAAGTAGAAACACGCCCAATTACAATGGTGTGTGTTCTTTTCCCCTAGGCCATAGTAGTTATTGGTTTCGAGTATCAGACTTGCGAAAATTTTGATGGTTGCTCAAGCGTTCCTTAACTTCAAACTCCCATATCTCGCGAACGGATTGACGAACTCGAAAAATTCCTGTTGCATCCGAAAGTAGAAACTCGCACGATTACAACTGCATGTGTATTTTTCCCCTAGGCCTTTGTAGTTATTTGTTTCGGGAATCAGACTTGCGAAAATTTTGATGGATTCTCAACCATTCCTTCACTTCTAACTCCCATATCTGGCGAACGGATTGACGATCTCGAGAAATTCCTGTTGCATCTCAAAGTAGAAACACGCCCGATTACAATGGTATGTGTACTTTTCCCCTAGGCCACTCCAGTTATTGGTTTCGAGTATCAGACCAGCGAAAATTTTGATGGTTTCTCAACCATTCCTTAACTTCAAACTCCCATATCTCGAGAACGGATTGACGAACTCGAGAAATTCCTGTTTCACCTGAAAGCAGAAACTCGCCCGATTACAGCGGTGTGTGTATTTTTGCCCTAGGCCATAGTAGTTATTGGTTTCGAGTATCAGACTTGCGAAAATTTTGATGGTTTCTCAAACGTTCCTTAACTTCAAACTCCCATATCTCGCGAACGGATTGACGAACTCGAGAAATTCGTGTTGCATCTGAAAGTAGAAACTCGCCCGATTACAATGGTGTGCGTACTTTTCCCCTAGGCCATAGTAGTTATTGTTTTCGATTATCAGACTTGCGAAAATTTTGATGGTTTCTCAACCATTCCTTCACTTCTAACTCCCATATCTGGCGAACGGATTGACGATCTCGAGAAATTCCTGTTGCATCTGAAAGTAGAAACTCGCCCGATTACTATGGTGTGTGTACTTTTCCCCTAGGCCTTTGTAGTTATTGGTTTCGGGAATCAGACTTGCGAAAATTTTGATGGTTTCTCAACCATTCCTTAATATCAAACTCCCATATCTCGGGAACGGATTGACGATCTCGAGGAATTCCTTTTGCATCTCAAAGTAGAAACACGCCCGATTACAGTGGTGTGTGGACTTTTCCCCTAGGCAATTCCAGTTATTGGTTTCGAGTATCAGACCAGCGAAAATTTTGATGGTTTCTCAATCATTCCTTAATTTCAAACTCCCATATCTCGGGAACGGATTGACGATCTCGAGAAATACCTGTTGCATCTGAAAGTAGAAACTCGCCCGATTACAACGGTATGTGTATTTTTCCCCTAGGCCATTCCAGTTATTGTTTTCGAGTATCAGAACAGCGAAAATTTTGATGGTTTCTCAACCATTCCCTAACTTCAAACTCCCATATCTCGCGAACGGATTGACGAACTCGAGAAATTCCTGTTGCATGTGAAAGTAGAAACACGCCCGATTACAATGGTGTGTGTTCTTTTCCCCTAGGCCATAGTAGTTATTGGTTTCGAGTATCAGACTTGCGAAAATTTTGATGGTTTCTCAACCATTCCTTAATTTCAAACTCCCATATCTCGCGAACGGATTGACGAACTCGAGAAATTCCTGTTGCATCCGAAAGTAGAAACTCGCACGATTACAAATGCATGTGTATTTTTCCCCTAGGCCTTTGTAGTTATTGGTTTCGGGAATCAGACTTGCGAAAGTTTTGATGGTTTCTCAACCATTCCTTAAATTCTAACTCCCATATCTCGCGAACGGATTGACGAACTCGAGAAATTCCTGTTGCATCTGAAAGTAGAAACTCGCCCGATTACAATGGTGTGCGTACTTTTCCCCTAGGCCATAGTAGTTATTGTTTTCGATTATCAGACTTGCGAAAATTTTGATGGTTTCTCAACCATTCCTTCACTTCTAACTCCCATATCTGGCGAACGGATTGACGATCTCGAGAAATTCCTGTTGCATCTCAAAGTAGAAACACGCCCGTTTACAGTGGTGTGTGTACTTTTCCCCTAGGCCATTCCAGTTATTGGTTTCGAGAATCAGACCAGCGAAAATTTTGATGGTCTCTCAACCATTCCTTAATTTCAAACTCCCACATCTCGGGAACGTATTGACGATCTCGAGAAATTCCTGTTGCATCTGAAAGTAGAAACTCGCCCGATTACAACGGTATGTGTACTTTTCCCCTAGGCCATAGTAGTTATTGGTTTCGAGTATCAGACTTGCGAAAATTTTGATGGTTTCTCAACCATTCCTTAACTTCGAACTCCCATATCTGGCGAACGGATTGACGATCTCGAGAAATTCCTGTTGCATCTGAAAGTAGAAACTCGCCGGAATACAGCGGTATGTGTACTTTTCCCCTAGGACATAGTAGTTATTGGTTTCGATTATCAGACTTGCGAAAATTTTGATGGTTTCTCAACCATTCCTTAACTTCGAACTCCCATATCTGGCGAACGGATTGACGATCTCGAGAAATTCTTGTTGCATCTGAAAGTAGAAACTCGCCCGAATACAGAGGTATGTGCATTGTTGCCCTAGGCCATAGTAGTTATTGGTTTCGAGTATCTGAGTTGCGAAAATTTTGGTGGTTTCTCAACCATTCCTTAATTTCAAACTCCCATATCTCGCGAAAGGATTGACGAACTCGCGAAATTCCTGTTGCATCTGAAAGTAGAAACTCGCCCCATTACAATGGTATGTGTACTTTTCCCCTAGGCCACTCCAGTTATTGGTTTCGAGTATCAGACCAGCGAAAATTTTGATGGTTTCTCAACCATTCCTTAACTTCAAATTCCCATATCTCGAGACCGGATTGACGAACTCGAGAAATTCCTGTTTCACCTGAAAGCAGAAACTCGCCCGATTACAGCGGTGTGTGTATTTATGCCCTAGGCCATAGTAGTTATTGGTTTCGAGTATCAGACTTGCGAAAATTTTGATGGTTTCTCAAACGTTCCTTAACTTCAAACTCCCATATCTCGCGAACGGATTGACGAACTCGAGAAATTCCTGTTGCATCTGAAAGTAGAAACTCGCCCGATTACAATGGTGTGCGTACTTTTCCCCTAGGCCATAGTAGTTATTGTTTTCGATTATCAGACTTGCGAAAATTTTGATGGTTTCTCAACCATTCCTTCACTTCTAACTCCCATATCTGGCGAACGGATTGACGATCTCGAGAAATTCCTGTTGCATCTGAAAGTAGAAACTCGCCCGATTACTATGGTGTGTGTACTTTTCCCCTAGGCCTTTGTAGTTATTGGTTTCTGGAATCAGACTTGCGAAAATTTTGATGGTTTCTCAAACGTTCCTTAACTTCAAACTCCCATATCTCGCGAACGGATTGACGAACTCGAGAAATTCCTGTTGCATCCGAAAGTAGAAACTCGCACGATTACAACTGCATGTGTATTTTTCCCCTAGGCCTTTGTAGTTATTGGTTTCGAGAATCAGACTTGCGAAAATTTTGATGGATTCTCAACCATTCCTTCACTTCTAACTCCCATATCTGGCGAACGGATTGACGACCTCGAGAAATTCCTGTTGCATCTCAAAGTAGAAACACGCCCGATTACAATGGTATGTGTACTTTTCCCCTAGGCCACTCCAGTTATTGGTTTCGAGTATCAGACCAGCGAAAATTTTGATGGTTTCTCAACCATTCCTTAACTTCAAACTCCCATATCTCGAGAACGGATTGACGAACTCGAGAAATTCCTGTTTCACCTGAAAGCAGAAACTCGCCCGATTACAACGGTATGTGTATTTTTCCCCTAGGCCATTCCAGTTATTGTTTTCGAGTATCAGAACAGCGAAAATTTTGATGGTTTCTCAACCATTCCCTAACTTCAAACTCCCATATCTCGCGAACGGATTGACGAACTCGAGAAATTCCTGTTGCATGTGAAAGTAGAAACACGCCCGATTACAATGGTGTGTGTTCTTTTCCCCTAGGCCATAGTAGTTATTGGTTTCGAGTATCAGACTTGCGAAAATTTTGATGGTTTCTCAACCATTCCTTAATTTCAAACTCCCATATCTCGCGAACGGATTGACGAACTCGAGAAATTCCTGTTGCATCCGAAAGTAGAAACTCGCACGATTACAAATGCATGTGTATTTTTCCCCTAGGCCTTTGTAGTTATTGGTTTCGGGAATCAGACTTGCGAAAGTTTTGATGGTTTCTCAACCATTCCTTAAATTCTAACTCCCATATCTCGCGAACGGATTGACGAACTCGAGAAATTCCTGTTGCATCTGAAAGTAGAAACTCGCCCGATTACAATGGTGTGCGTACTTTTCCCCTAGGCCATAGTAGTTATTGTTTTCGATTATCAGACTTGCGAAAATTTTGATGGTTTCTCAACCATTCCTTCACTTCTAACTCCCATATCTGGCGAACGGATTGACGATCTCGAGAAATTCCTGTTGCATCTCAAAGTAGAAACACGCCCGTTTACAGTGGTGTGTGTACTTTTCCCCTAGGCCATTCCAGTTATTGGTTTCGAGAATCAGACCAGCGAAAATTTTGATGGTCTCTCAACCATTCCTTAATTTCAAACTCCCACATCTCGGGAACGTATTGACGATCTCGAGAAATTCCTGTTGCATCTGAAAGTAGAAACTCGCCCGATTACAACGGTATGTGTACTTTTCCCCTAGGCCATAGTAGTTATTGGTTTCGAGTATCAGACTTGCGAAAATTTTGATGGTTTTTTGGCGGCGGTTTAAAGATGCTTAAGATAGGAGAGAACGGAAATAGGAAAAGGAGTGGGGATAAGCGTTTCATCCCGGGCCTGCTAGTGGACTCGTCAGTAAGGCATCCTAGCAGGCCCTGCCTTATACGCCGGGACATTGGAAGATCGGTAAGAGGTCGTATATATACCGATCGGAGCAGGTACGGGAACTTGCGGGAAACGGTTGGTGGTGAGTTTCCCTCTGGTGGCAAGCGTGGGTAGTGCCGCCACATAACCCCCTTGCCAGTGGTAAACGATACTTTGAAGTTCCGTCCTGATGTCCCAGTGGCGTAGGTATTTGTTCCGTTGGTCGGTGGCACAACAGGCACAGGAGGAGGTTGTCCAGAGCGGTGGAAGAGAAGAATGCTTCTTTTTCGTAGTAAGGCCCAGCTGCTGTCGATTGCGGAATACGCGTGGCGAGCATCGTTTGCTCAAGCCGCGTTTTCGCTTGTTGTCCGACGTTGATGCGTGCGCGTACCAGTATTTATGAAACGCATCGGTGTGGTCGGTGAATAATGTCGACAAGCTGCCTGCTGTCCTCCTGGGGTTGATCCTGATGGTTAGCCGGGAGTATAGCGTTCGTGTCGTCGCTGGCAGGTCGAGGAGTCAACCCTCGGAGAGGGGGATTTACGAAAAATCGGCCTTTACGTTGCGTTCCTTCCATCGTCTTGTGCTGCACCTGTACTGCTGCTGTGCTGTTGTCCAGAAGGTTGCGTGTTGCTAGACGGGGTCACCACTTTGGCGGCGGTTTAAAGATGCTTAAGATAGGAGAGAACGGAAATAGGAAAAGGAGTGGGGATAAGCGTTTCATCCCGGGCCTGCTAGTGGACTCGTCAGTAAGGCATCCTAGCAGGCCCTGCCTTATACGCCGGGACATTGGAAGATCGGTAAGAGGTCGTATATATACCGATCGGAGCAGGTACGGGAACTTGCGGGAAACGGTTGGTGGTGAGTTTCCCTCTGGTGGCAAGCGTGGGTAGTGCCGCCACAGTTTCTCAACCATTCCTTAACTTCGAACTCCCATATCTGGCGAACGGATTGACGATCTCGAGAAATTCCTGTTGCATCTGAAAGTAGAAACTCGCCGGAATACAGCGGTATGTGTACTTTTCCCCTAGGACATAGTAGTTATTGGTTTCGATTATCAGACTTGCGAAAATTTTGATGGTTTCTCAACCATTCCTTAACTTCGAACTCCCATATCTGGCGAACGGATTGACGATCTCGAGAAATTCTTGTTGCATCTGAAAGTAGAAACTCGCCCGAATACAGAGGTATGTGCATTGTTGCCCTAGGCCATAGTAGTTATTGGTTTCGAGTATCTGAGTTGCGAAAATTTTGGTGGTTTCTCAACCATTCCTTAATTTCAAACTCCCATATCTCGCGAAAGGATTGACGAACTCGCGAAATTCCTGTTGCATCTGAAAGTAGAAACTCGCCCCATTACAATGGTATGTGTACTTTTCCCCTAGGCCACTCCAGTTATTGGTTTCGAGTATCAGACCAGCGAAAATTTTGATGGTTTCTCAACCATTCCTTAACTTCAAATTCCCATATCTCGAGACCGGATTGACGAACTCGAGAAATTCCTGTTTCACCTGAAAGCAGAAACTCGCCCGATTACAGCGGTGTGTGTATTTATGCCCTAGGCCATAGTAGTTATTGGTTTCGAGTATCAGACTTGCGAAAATTTTGATGGTTTCTCAAACGTTCCTTAACTTCAAACTCCCATATCTCGCGAACGGATTGACGAACTCGAGAAATTCCTGTTGCATCTGAAAGTAGAAACTCGCCCGATTACAATGGTGTGCGTACTTTTCCCCTAGGCCATAGTAGTTATTGTTTTCGATTATCAGACTTGCGAAAATTTTGATGGTTTCTCAAGCATTCCTTCACTTCTAACTCCCATATCTGGCGAACGGATTGACGATCTCGAGAAATTCCTGTTGCATCTGAAAGTAGAAACTCGCCCGATTACTATGGTGTGTGTACTTTTCCCCTAGGCCTTTGTAGTTATTGGTTTCTGGAATCAGACTTGCGAAAATTTTGATGGTTTCTCAAACGTTCCTTAACTTCAAACTCCCATATCTCGCGAACGGATTGACGAACTCGAGAAATTCCTGTTGCATCCGAAAGTAGAAACTCGCACGATTACAACTGCATGTGTATTTTTCCCCTAGGCCTTTGTAGTTATTGGTTTCGGGAATCAGACTTGCGAAAATTTTGATGGATTCTCAACCATTCCTTCACTTCTAACTCCCATATCTGGCGAACGGATTGACGATCTCGAGAAATTCCTGTTGCATCTGAAAGTAGAAACTCGCCCGATTACTATGGTGTGTGTACTTTTCCCCTAGGCCTTTGTAGTTATTGGTTTCGGGAATCAGACTTGCGAAAATTTTGATGGTTTCTCAACCATTCCTTAATATCAAACTCCCATATCTCGGGAACGGATTGACGATCTCGAGGAATTCCTTTTGCATCTCAAAGTAGAAACACGCCCGATTACAGTGGTGTGTGGACTTTTCCCCTAGGCAATTCCAGTTATTGGTTTCGAGTATCAGACCAGCGAAAATTTTGATGGTTTCTCAATCATTCCTTAATTTCAAACTCCCGTATCTCGGGAACGGATTGACGATCTCGAGAAATACCTGTTGCATCTGAAAGTAGAAACTCGCCCGATTAAACGGTATGTGTATTTTTCCCCTAGGCCATTCCAGTTATTGTTTTCGAGTATCAGAACAGCGAAAATTTTGATGGTTTCTCAACCATTCCCTAACTTCAAACTCCCATATCTCGCGAACGGATTGACGAACTCGAGAAATTCCTGTTGCATGTGAAAGTAGAAACACGCCCGATTACAATGGTGTGTGTTCTTTTCCGCTAGGCCATAGTAGTTATTGGTTTCGAGTATCAGACTTGCGAAAATTTTGATGGTTTCTCAACCATTCCTTAATTTCAAACTCCCATATCTCGCGAACGGATTGACGAACTCGAGAAATTCCTGTTGCATCCGAAAGTAGAAACTCGCACGATTACAAATGCATGTGTATTTTTCCCCTAGGCCTTTGTAGTTATTGGTTTCGGGAATCAGACTTGCGAAAGTTTTGATGGTTTCTCAACCATTCCTTAAATTCTAACTCCCATATCTCGCGAACGGATTGACGAACTCGAGAAATTCCTATTGCATCTGAAAGTAGAAACTCGCCCGATTACAATGGTGTGCGTACTTTTCCCCTAGGCCATAGTAGTTATTGTTTTCGATTATCAGACTTGCGAAAATTTTGATGGCTTCTCAACCATTCCTTCACTTCTAACTCCCATATCTGGCGAACGGATTGACGATCTCGAGAAATTCCTGTTGCATCTCAAAGTAGAAACTCGCACGATTACAACTGCATGTGTATTTTTCCCCTAGGCCTTTGTAGTTATTGGTTTCGGGAATCAGACTTGCGAAAATTTTGATGGATTCTCAACCATTCCTTCACTTCTAACTCCCATATCTGGCGAACGGATTGACGATCTCGAGAAATTCCTGTTGCATCTCAAAGTAGAAACACGCCCGATTACAATGGTATGTGTACTTTTCCCCTAGGCCACTCCAGTTATTGGTTTCGAGTATCAGACCAGCGAAAATTTTGATGGTTTCTCAACCATTCCTTAACTTCAAACTCCCATATCTCGAGAACGGATTGACGAACTCGAGAAATTCCTGTTTCACCTGAAAGCAGAAACTCGCCCGATTACAGCGGTGTGTGTATTTTTGCCCTAGGCCATAGTAGTTATTGGTTTCGAGTATCAGACTTGCGAAAATTTTGATGGTTTCTCAAACGTTCCTTAACTTCATACTCCCATATCTCGCGAACGGATTGACGAACTCGAGAAATTCCTGTTGCATCTGAAAGTAGAAACTCGCCCGATTACAATGGTGTGCGTACTTTTCCCCTAGGCCATAGTAGTTATTGTTTTCGATTATCAGACTTGCGAAAATTTTGATGGTTTCTCAACCATTCCTTCACTTGTAACTCCCATATCTGGCGAACGGATTGACGATCTCGAGAAATTCCTGTTGCATCTGAAAGTCGAAACTCGCCCGATTACTATGGTGTGTGTACTTTTCCCCTAGGCCTTTGTAGTTATTGGTTTCGGGAATCAGACTTGCGAAAACTTTGATGGTTTCTCAACCATTCCTTAATATCAAACTCCCATATCTCGGGAACGGATTGACGATCTCGAGGAATTCCTTTTGCATCTCAAAGTAGAAACACGCCCGATTACAGTGGTGTGTGGACTTTTCCCCTAGGCAATTCCAGTTATTGGTTTCGAGTATCAGACCAGCGAAAATTTTGATGGTTTCTCAATCATTCCTTAATTTCAAACTCCCATATCTCGGGAACGGATTGACGATCTCGAGAAATACCTGTTGCATCTGAAAGTAGAAACTCGCCCGATTACAACGGTATGTGTATTTTTCCCCTAGGCCATTCCAGTTATTGTTTTCGAGTATCAGAACAGCGAAAATTTTGATGGTTTCTCAACCATTCCCTAACTTCAAACTCCCATATCTCGCGAACGGATTGACGAACTCGAGAAATTCCTGTTGCATGTGAAAGTAGAAACACGCGCGATTACAATGGTGTGTGTTCTTTTCCCCTAGGCCATAGTAGTTATTGGTTTCGAGTATCAGACTTGCGAAAATTTTGATGGTTTCTCAACCATTCCTTAATTTCAAACTCCCATATCTCGCGAACGGATTGACGAACTCGAGAAATTCCTGTTGCATCCGAAAGTAGAAACTCGCACGATTACAAATGCATGTGTATTTTTCCCCTAGGCCTTTGTAGTTATTGGTTTCGGGAATCAGACTTGCGAAAATTTTGATGGTTTCTCAACCATTCCTTAAATTCTAACTCCCATATCTCGCGAACGGATTGACGAACTCGAGAAATTCCTGTTGCATCTGAAAGTAGAAACTCGCCCGATTACAATGGTGTGCGTACTTTTCCCCTAGGCCATAGTAGTTATTGGTTTCGAGTATCAGACTTGCGAAAATTTTGATGGTTTCTCAACCATTCCTTAACTTCGAACTCCCATATCTGGCGAACGGATTGACGATCTCGAGAAATTCCTGTTGCATCTGAAAGTAGAAACTCGCCCCATTACAATGGTATGTGTACTTTTCCCCTAGGCCACTCCAGTTATTGGTTTCGAGTATCAGACCAGCGAAAATTTTGATGGTTTCTCAACCATTCCTTAACTTCAAACTCCCATATCTCGAGAACGGATTGACGAACTCGAGAAATTCCTGTTTCACCTGAAAGCAGAAACTCGCCCGATTACAGCGGTGTGTGTATTTTTGCCCTAGGCCATAGTAGTTATTGGTTTCGAGTATCTGAGTTGCGAAAATTTTGGTGGTTTCTCAACCATTCCTTAATTTCAAACTCCCATATCTCGCGAAAGGATTGACGAACTCACGAAATTCCTGTTGCATCTGAAAGTAGAAAGTCGCCCCATTACAATGGTATGTGTACTTTTCCCCTAGGCCACTCCAGTTATTGGTTTCGAGTATCAGACCAGCGAAAATTTTGATGGTTTCTCAAACGTTCCTTAACTTCAAACTCCCATATCTCGCGAACGGATTGACGAACTCGAGAAATTCCGATTGCATCTGAAAGTAGTAACTCGGCCGATTACATTGGTATGTGTATTTTCCCCTAGGCCTTTGTAGTTATTGGTTTCGGAAATCAGACTTGCGAAAGTTTTGATGGTTCCTCAAACATTCCTTAATTTCAAACTCCCATATCTCGGGAACGGATTGACGATCTCGAGGAATTCCTGTTGCATCTGAAAGTAGAAACACGCCCGATTACAATGGTGTGTGTTCTTTTCCCCTAGGCCATAGTAGTTATTGGTTTCGAGTATCAGACTTGCGAAAATTTTGATGGTTTCTCAAACGTTCCTTAACTTCAAACTCCCATATCTCGCGAACGGATTGACGAACTCGAGAAATTCCTGTTGCATCCGAAAGTAGAAACTCGCACGATTACAAATGCATGTGTATTTTTCCCCTAGGCCTTTGTAGTTATTGGTTTCGGGAATCAGACTTGCGAAAATTTTGATTGTTTCTCAACCATTCCTTAATTTCAAACTCCCATATCTCGGGAAAGGATTGACGAACTCGAGAAATTCCTGTTGCATGTGAAAGTAGAAACACGCCCGATTACAATGGTGTATGTTCTTTTCCCCTAGGCCATAGTAGTTATTGGTTTCGAGTATCAGACTTGCGAAAATTTTGATGGTTGCTCAAGCGTTCCTTAACTTCAAACCCCCATATCTCGCGAACGGATTGACGAACTCGAGAAATTCCTGTTGCATCTGAAATTAGAAACTCGCACGATTACAACGGTATGTGTATTTTTCCCCTAGGCCTTTGTAGTTATTGGTTTCGGGAATCAGACTTGCGAAAATTTTGATGGTTCCTCAAACATTCCTTAACTTCAAACTCCCATATCTCGCGAATGGATTGACGAGCTCGAGAAATTCCTGTTGCATCTGAAAGTAGAAACACGCCCGATTACAATGGTGTGTGTACTTTCCCCCTAGGCCATAGTAGTTTTTGGTTTCGAGTATCAGACTTGCGAAAATTTTGATGGTTTCTCAACCATTCCTTAACTTCGAACTCCTATATCTCGCGAACGGATTCACGAACTCGAGAAATTCCTGTTGCATCTGAAAGTAGAAACTCGCACGATTACAACGGCATGTGTATTTTTCCCCTAGGCCTTTGTAGTTATTGTTTTCGGGAATCAGACTTGCGAAAATTTTGATGGTTTCTCAACCATTCCTTCACTTCTAACTCCCATATCTGGCGAACGGATTGACGACCTCGAGAAATTCCTGTTGCATCTCAAAGTAGAAACACGTCCGATTACAGTGGTGTGTGTACTTTTCCCCTGGGCCATTCCAGTTATTGGTTTCGAGTATCAGACCAGCGAAAATTTTGAACGTTTCTCAACAATTCCTTAACTTCAAACTCCCATATCTCGCGAACGAACTGACGAACTCGAGAAATTCTTGTTGCATCTGAAAGCAGAAACTCGCCCGATTACAATGGTGTGTGTATTTTTGCCCTAGGCCATTCCAGTTATTGGTTTCGAGTTTCAGACCAGCGAAAATTTTGATGGTTTCTCAACCATTTCTTAACTTCAAACTCCCATATCTCGCGAACGGATTGACGAACTCGAGAAATTCCTGTTGCATCTGAAAGTAGATACTCGCACGATTACAACGGCATGTGTATTTTTCCCCTAGGCCTTTGTAGTTATTGGTTTCGGGAATCAGACTTGCGAAAATTTTGATGGTTTCTCAACCATTCCTTCACTTCTAACTCCCATATCTGGCGAACGGATTGACGATCTCGAGAAATTCCTATTGCATCTCAAAGTAGAAACACGCCCGATTACAGTGGTGTGTGTACTTTTCCCCTAGGCCATTCCAGTTATTGGGTTCGAGAATCAGACCAGCGAAAATTTTGATGGTCTCTCAACCATTCCTTAATTTCAAACTCCCACATCTCGGGAACGGATTGACGATCTCGAGAAATTCCTGTTGCATCTGAAAGTAGAAACTCGCCCGATTACAACGGTATGTGTACTTTTCCCCTAGGCCATAGTAGTTATTGATTTCGAGTATCAGACTTGCGAAAATTTTGATGGTTTCTCAACCATTCCTTAACTTCGAACTCCCATATCTGGCGAACGGATTGACGATCTCGAGAAATTCCTGTTGCATCTGAAAGTAGAAACTCGCCCCATTACAATGGTATGTGTACTTTTCCCCTAGGCCACTCCAGTTATTGGTTTCGAGTATCAGACCAGCGAAAATTTTGTTGGTTTCTCAACCATTCCTTAACTTCAAACTCCCATATCTCGAGAACGGATTGACGAACTCGAGAAATTCCTGTTTCACCTGAAAGCAGAAACTCGCCCGATTACAGCGGTGTGTGTATTTTTGCCCTAGGCCATAGTAGTTATTGGTTTCGAGTATCTGAGTTGCGAAAATTTTGGTGGTTTCTCAACCATTCCTTAATTTCAAACTCCCATATCTCGCGAAAGGATTGACGAACTCACGAAATTCCTGTTGCATCTGAAAGTAGAAAGTCGCCCCATTACAATGGTATGTGTACTTTTCCCCTAGGCCACTCCAGTTATTGGTTTCGAGTATCAGACCAGCGAAAATTTTGATGGTTTCTCAACCATTCCTTAAATTCTAACTCCCATATCTCGCGAACGGATTGACGAACTCGAGAAATTCCTGTTGCATCTGAAAGTAGAAACTCGCCCGATTACAATGGTGTGCGTACTTTTCCCCTAGGCCATAGTAGTTATTGTTTTCGATTATCAGACTTGCGAAAATTTTGATGGTTTCTCAACCATTCCTTCACTTCTAACTCCCATATCTGGCGAACGGATTGACGATCTCGAGAAATTCCTATTGCATCTCAAAGTAGAAACACGCCCGATTACAGCGGTATGTATACTTTTCCCCTAGGACATAGTAGTTATTGGTTTCGATTATCAGACTTGCGAAAATTTTGATGGTTTCTCAACCATTCCTTAACTTCGAACTCCCATATCTGGCGAACGGATTGACGATCTCGAGAAATTCTTGTTGCATCTGAAAGTAGAAACTCGCCCGAATACAGAGGTATGTGCATTTTTGCCCTAGGCCATAGTAGTTATTGGTTTCGAGTATCTGAGTTGCGAAAATTTTGGTGGTTTCTCAACCATTCCTTAATTTCAAACTCCCATATCTCGCGAAAGGATTGACGAACTCGCGAAATTCCTGTTGCATCTGAAAGTAGAAACTCGCCCCATTACAATGGTATGTGTACTTTTCCCCTAGGCCACTCCAGTTATTGGTTTCGAGTATCAGACCAGCGAAAATTTTGATGGTTTCTCAACCATTCCTTAACTTCAAACTCCCATATCTCGAGAACGGATTGACGAACTCGAGAAATTCCTGTTTCACCTGAAAGCAGAAACTCGCCCGATTACAGCGGTGTGTGTATTTTTGCCCTAGGCTATAGTAGTTATTGGTTTCGAGTATCAGACTTGCGAAAATTTTGATGGTTTCTCAAACGTTCCTTAACTTCAAACTCCCATATCTCGCGAACGGATTGACGATCTCGAGAAATTCCTGTTGCATCTGAAAGTAGAAACTCGCCCGATTACTATGGTGTGTGTACTTTTCCCCTAGGCCTATGTAGTTATTGGTTTCGGGAATCAGACTTGCGAAAATTTTGATGGTTTCTCAACCATTCCTTCACTTCTAACTCCCATATCTGGCGAACGGATTGACGATCTCGAGAAATTCCTGTTGCATGTGAAAGTAGAAACACGCCCGATTACAATGGTGTGTGTTATTTTCCCCTAGGCCATAGTAGTTATTGGTTTCGAGTATCAGACTTGCGAAAATTTTGATGGTTGCTCAAGCGTTCCTTAACTTCAAACTCCCATATCTCGGGAACGGATTGACGATCTCGAGGAATTCCTTTTGCATCTCAAAGTAGAAACACGCCCGATTACAGTGGTGTGTGGACTTTTCCCCTAGGCCATTCCAGTTATTGGTTTCGAGTATCAGACCAGCGAAAATTTTGATGGTTTCTCAACCATTCCTTAAATTCTAACTCCCATATCTCGCGAACGGATTGACGAACTCGAGAAATTCTTGTTGCATCTGAAAGCAGAAACTCGCCCGATTACAGCGGTGTGTGTATTTTTGCCCTAGGCCATAGTAGTTATTGGTTTCGAGTATCAGACTTGCGAAAATTTTGATGGTTTCTCAACCATTCCTTAATTTCAAACTCCCATATCTCGCGAACGAATTGACGAACTCGAGAAATTCCAGTTGCATCTGAAAGTAGAAAAACGCCCGATTACAATGGTGTGTGTACTTTTCCCCTAGGCCATAGTAGTTATTGGTTTCGAGTATCAGACTTGCGAAAATTTTTATGGTTTCTCAACCATTCCTTAATTTCAAACTCCCATATCTCGGGAACGGATTGACGATCTCGAGAAATTCCTGTTGCATCTGAAAGTAGAAACTCGCACGATTACAACGGCACGCGTATTTTTCCCCTAGGCCTTTGTAGTTATTGGTTTCGGGAATCAGACTTGCGAAAATTTTGATGGTTCCTCAAACATTCCTTAACTTCAAACTCCCATATCTCGCGAATGGATTGACGAACTCGAAAAATTCCTGTTGCATCTGAAAGTAGAAACTCGCCAGATTACAATGGTGTGTGTACTTTTCCCCTAGGCCATTCCAGTTATTGGTTTCGAGTATCAGACCAGCGAAAATTTTGATGGTTTCTCAACCATTCCTTAAATTCTAACTCCCATATCTCGCGAACGGATTGACGAACTCGAGAAATTCTTGTTGCATCTGAAAGCAGAAACTCGCCCGATTACAGCGGTGTGTGTATTTTTGCCCTAGGCCATAGTGGTTATTGGTTTCGAGTATCAGACTTGCGAAAATTTTGATGGTTTCTCAACCATTCCTTAATTTCAAACTCCCATATCTCGCGAACGAATTGACGAACTCGAGAAATTCCAGTTGCATCTGAAAGTAGAAACACGCCCGATTACAATGGTGTGTGTACTTTTCCCCTAGGCCATTGTAGTTATTGGTTTCGAGTATCAGACTTGCGAAAATTTTGATGGTTTCTCAACCATTCCTTAATTTCAAACTCCCATATCTCGGGAACGGATTGACGATCTCGAGAAATTCCTGTTGCATCTGAAAGTAGAAACTCGCCCGATTACAACGGTATGTGTATTTTTCCCCTAGGCCTTTGTAGTTATTGGTTTCGGGAATCAGACTTGCGAAAATTTTGATGGTTCCTCAAACATTCCTTAACTTCAAACTCCCATATCTCGCGAATGGATTGACGAACTCGAAAAATTCATGTTGCATCTGAAAGTAGAAACTCGCCAGATTACAATGGTGTGTGTACTTTTCCCCTAGGCCATAGTAGTTATTGGTTTCGAGTATCAGACTTGCGAAAATTTTGATGGTTGCTCAAGCGTTCCTTAACTTGAAACTCCCATATCTCGCGAACGGATTGACGAACTCGAGAAATTCCTGTTGCATCTGAAAGTAGAAACTCGCCCGATTACAATGGTGTGCGTACTTTTCCCCTAGGCCATAGTAGTTATTGTTTTCGATTATCAGACTTGCGAAAATTTTGATGGTTCCTCAACCATTCCTTCACTTCTAACTCCCATATCTGGCGAACGGATTGACGATCTCGAGAAATTCCTGTTGCATCTCAAAGTAGAAACACGCCCGATTACAGTGGTGTGTGTACTTTTCCTCTAGGCCATTCCAGTTATTGGTTTCGAGAATCAGACCAGCGAAAATTTTGATGGTCTCTCAACCATTCCTTAATTTCAAACTCCCACATCTCGGGAACGGATTGACGATCTCGAGAAATTCCTGTTGCATCTGAAAGTAGAAACTCGCCCGATTACAACGGTATGTGTACTTTTCCCCTAGGCCATAGTAGTTATTGGTTTCGAGTATCAGACTTGCGAAAATTTTGATGGTTTCTCAACCATTCCTTAACTTCGAACTCCCATATCTGGCGAACGGATTGACGATCTCGAGAAATTCCTGTTGCATCTGAAAGTAGAAACTCGCCGGAATACAGCGGTATGTGTACTTTTCCCCTAGGACATAGTAGTTATTGGTTTCGATTATCAGACTTGCGAAAATTTTGATGGTTTCTCAACCATTCCTTAACTTCGAACTCCCATATCTCGCGAACGGATTGACGAACTCGAGAAGTTCCTGTTGCATCCGAAAGTAGAAACTCGCCCGATTACAACTGCATGTGTATTTTTCCCCTAGGCCTTTGTAGTTATAGGTTTCGGGAATCAGACTTGCGAAAATTTTGATGGTTTCTCAACCATTCCTTAACTTCAATCTCCCATAGCTCGCGAACGCACTGACGAACTCGAGAAATTCTTGTTGCATCTGAAAGTAGAAACTCGCCCGATTACAACGGTATGTGTACTTTTCCCCTAGGCCATAGTAGTTATTGGTTTCGAGTATCAGACTTGCGAAAATTTTGATGGTTTCTCAACCATTCCTTAACTTCGAACTCCCATATCTGGCGAACGGATTGACGATCTCGAGAAATTCCTGTTGCATCTGAAAGTAGAAACTCGCCGGAATACAGCGGTATGTGTACTTTTCCCCTAGGACATAGTAGTTATTGGTTTCGATTATCAGACTTGCGAAAATTTTGATGGTTTCTCAACCATTCCTTAACTTCGAACTCCCATATCTCGCGAACGGATTGACGAACTCGAGAAATTCCTATTGCATCTGAAAGTAGTAACACGCCCGATTACAGTGGTGTGTGTACTTTTCCCCTAGGCCATAGTAGTTATTGGTTTCGAGTATCAGACTTGTGAAAATTTTGATGGTTGCTCAAGCGTTCCTTAACTTCAAACTCCCATATATCGCGAACGGATTGACGAACTCGAGAAATTCCTGTTGCATCTGAAAGTAGAAACTCGCCCGATTACTATGGTGTGTGTACTTTTCCCCTAGGCCTTTGTAGTTATTGGTTTCGGGAATCAGACTTGCGAAAATTTTGATGGTTTCTCAACCATTCCTTAATTTCAAACTCCCATATCTCGGGAACGGATTGACGATCTCGAGGAATTCCTGTTGCATCTGAAAGTAGAAACACGCCCAATTACAATGGTGTGTGTTCTTTTCCCCTAGGCCATAGTAGTTATTGGTTTCGAGTATCAGACTTGCGAAAATTTTGATGGTTGCTCAAGCGTTCCTTAACTTCAAACTCCCATATCTCGCGAACGGATTGACGAACTCGAAAAATTCCTGTTGCATCCGAAAGTAGAAACTCGCACGATTACAACTGCATGTGTATTTTTCCCCTAGGCCTTTGTAGTTATTTGTTTCGGGAATCAGACTTGCGAAAATTTTGATGGATTCTCA
This sequence comes from Ptiloglossa arizonensis, assembly GCF_051014685.1. Taxonomy (NCBI): domain Eukaryota; kingdom Metazoa; phylum Arthropoda; class Insecta; order Hymenoptera; family Colletidae; genus Ptiloglossa; species Ptiloglossa arizonensis. The sequence continues at coordinate 196,653 of NW_027478825.1, read as the reverse complement.
ACCATTCCTTCACTTCTAACTCCCATATCTGGCGAACGGATTGACGATCTCGAGAAATTCCTGTTGCATCTCAAAGTAGAAACACGCCCGATTACAATGGTATGTGTTCTTTTCCCCTAGGCCACTCCAGTTATTGGTTTCGAGTATCAGACCAGCGAAAATTTTGATGGTTTCTCAACCATTCCTTAACTTCAAACTCCCATATCTCGAGAACGGATTGACGAACTCGAGAAATTCCTGTTTCACCTGAAAGCAGAAACTCGCCCGATTACAGCGGTGTGTGTATTTTTGCCCTAGGCCATAGTAGTTATTGGTTTCGAGTATCAGACTTGCGAAAATTTTGATGGTTTCTCAAACGTTCCTTAACTTCAAACTCCCATATCTCGGGAACGGATTGACGATCTCGAGGAATTCCTGTTGCATCTGAAAGTAGAAACACGCCCGATTACAATGGTGTGTGTTCTTTTCCCCTAGGCCATAGTAGTTATTGGTTTCGAGTATCAGACTTGCGAAAATTTTGATGGTTTCTCAAACGTTCCTTAACTTCAAACTCCCATATCTCGCGAACGGATTGACGAACTCGAGAAATTCCTGTTGCATCCGAAAGTAGAAACTCGCACGATTACAAATGCATGTGTATTTTTCCCCTAGGCCTTTGTAGTTATTGGTTTCGGGAATCAGACTTGCGAAAATTTTGATTGTTTCTCAACCATTCCTTAATTTCAAACTCCCATATCTCGGGAAAGGATTGACGAACTCGAGAAATTCCTGTTGCATGTGAAAGTAGAAACACGCCCGATTACAATGGTGTGTGTTATTTTCCCCTAGGCCATAGTAGTTATTGGTTTCGAGTATCAGACTTGCGAAAATTTTGATGGTTGCTCAAGCGTTCCTTAACTTCAAACCCCCATATCTCGCGAACGGATTGACGAACTCGAGAAATTCCTGTTGCATCTGAAATTAGAAACTCGCACGATTACAACGGTATGTGTATTTTTCCCCTAGGCCTTTGTAGTTATTGGTTTCGGGAATCAGACTTGCGAAAATTTTGATGGTTTCTCAACCATTCCTTAAATTCTAACTCCCATATCTCGCGAACGGATTGACGAACTCGAGAAATTCCTGTTGCACCTGAAAGTAGAATCTCGCCCGATTACAATGGTGTTTGTGCTTTTCCCCTAGGCAATTCCAGTTATTGGTTTCGAGTATCAGACCAGCGAAAATTTTGAAGGTTTCTCAACAATTCCTTAACTTCAAACACCCATATCTCGCGAACGAACTGACGAACTCGAGAAATTCTTGTTGCATCTGAAAGCAGAAACTCGCCCGATTACAAAGGTGTGTGTATTTTTGCCCTAGGCCATTCCAGTTATTGGTTTCGAGTTTCAGACCAGCGAAAATTTTGATGGTTTCTCAACCATTTCTTAACTTCAAACTCCCATATCTCGAGAACGGATTGACGAACTCGAGAATTTCCTGCTGCACCTGAAAGCAGAAACTGGCCCGATTACAGCGGTGTGTGTATTTTTGCCCTAGGCCATAGTAGTTATTGGTTTCGAGTATCAGACTTGCGAAAATTTTGATGGTTTCTCAAACGTTCCTTAACTTCAAACTCCCATATCTCGCGAACGGATTGACGAACTCGAGAAATTCCGATTGCATCTGAAAGTAGTAACTCGGCCGATTACATTGGTATGTGTATTTTCCCCTAGGCATTTGTAGTTATTGGTTTCGGAAATCAGACTTGCGAAAGTTTTGATGGTTCCTCAAACATTCCTTAATTTCAAACTCCCATATCTCGGGAACGGATTGACGATCTCGAGGAATTCCTGTTGCATCTGAAAGTAGAAACACGCCCGATTACAATGGTGTGTGTTCTTTTCCCCTAGGCCATAGTAGTTATTGGTTTCGAGTATCAGACTTGCGAAAATTTTGATGGTTTCTCAAACGTTCCGTAACTTCAAACTCCCATATCTCGCGAACGGATTGACGAACTCGAGAAATTCCTGTTGCATCCGAAAGTAGAAACTCGCACGATTACAAATGCATGTGTATTTTTCCCCTAGGCCTTTGTAGTTATTGGTTTCGGGAATCAGACTTGCGAAAATTTTGATTGTTTCTCAACCATTCCTTAATTTCAAACTCCCATATCTCGGGAAAGGATTGACGAACTCGAGAAATTCCTGTTGCATGTGAAAGTAGAAACACGCCCGATTACAATGGTGTATGTTCTTTTCCCCTAGGCCATAGTAGTTATTGGTTTCGAGTATCAGACTTGCGAAAATTTTGATGGTTGCTCAAGCGTTCCTTAACTTCAAACCCCCATATCTCGCGAACGGATTGACGAACTCGAGAAATTCCTGTTGCATCTGAAATTAGAAACTCGCACGATTACAACGGTATGTGTATTTTTCCCCTAGGCCTTTGTAGTTATTGGTTTCGGGAATCAGACTTGCGAAAATTTTGATGGTTCCTCAAACATTCCTTAACTTCAAACTCCCATATCTCGCGAATGGATTGACGAGCTCGAGAAATTCCTGTTGCATCTGAAAGTAGAAACACGCCCGATTACAATGGTGTGTGTACTTTTCCCCTAGGCCATAGTAGTTTTTGGTTTCGAGTATCAGACTTGCGAAAATTTTGATGGTTTCTCAACCATTCCTTAACTTCGAACTCCTATATCTCGCGAACGGATTCACGAACTCGAGAAATTCCTGTTGCATCTGAAAGTAGAAACTCGCACGATTACAACGGCATGTGTATTTTTCCCCTAGGCCTTTGTAGTTATTGTTTTCGGGAATCAGACTTGCGAAAATTTTGATGGTTTCTCAACCATTCCTTCACTTCTAACTCCCATATCTGGCGAACGGATTGACGACCTCGAGAAATTCCTGTTGCATCTCAAAGTAGAAACACGTCCGATTACAGTGGTGTGTGTACTTTTCCCCTAGGCCATTCCAGTTATTGGTTTCGAGTATCAGACCAGCGAAAATTTTGAACGTTTCTCAACAATTCCTTAACTTCAAACTCCCATATCTCGCGAACGAACTGACGAACTCGAGAAATTCTTGTTGCATCTGAAAGCAGAAACTCGCCCGATTACAATGGTGTGTGTATTTTTGCCCTAGGCCATTCCAGTTATTGGTTTCGAGTTTCAGACCAGCGAAAATTTTGATGGTTTCTCAACCATTTCTTAACTTCAAACTCCCATATCTCGCGAACGGATTGACGAACTCGAGAAATTCCTGTTGCATCTGAAAGTAGAAACACGCCCGATTACAATGGTGTGTGTACTTTCCCCCTAGGCCACAGTCGTTATTGGTTTCGAGTATCAGACTTGCGAAAATTTTGATGGTTTCTCAACCATTCCTTAACTTCGAACTCCTATATCTCGCGAACGGATTCACGAACTCGAGAAATTCCTGTTGCATCTGAAAGTAGATACTCGCACGATTACAACGGCATGTGTATTTTTCCCCTAGGCCTTTGTAGTTATTGGTTTCGGGAATCAGACTTGCGAAAATTTTGATGGTTTCTCAACCATTCCTTCACTTCTAACTCCCATATCTGGCGAACGGATTGACGACCTCGAGAAATTCCTGTTGCATCTCAAAGTAGAAACACGTCCGATTACAGTGGTGTGTGTACTTTTCCCCTAGGCCATTCCAGTTATTGGTTTCGAGTATCAGACCAGCGAAAATTTTGAAGGTTTCTCAACAATTCCTTAACTTCAAACTCCCATATCTCGCGAACGAACTGACGAACTCGAGAAATTCTTGTTGCATCTGAAAGCAGAAACTCGCCCGATTACAATGGTGTGTATATTTTTGCCCTAGGCCATTCCAGTTATTGGTTTCGAGTTTCAGACCAGCGAAAATTTTGATGGTTTCTCAACCATTCCCTAACTTCAAACTCCCATATCTCGCGAACGGATTGACGAACTCGAGAAATTCCTGTTGCATCTGAAAGTAGAAACACGCCCGATTACAATGGTGTGTGTACTTTCCCCCTAGGCCATAGTCGTTATTGGTTTCGAGTATCAGACTTGCGAAAATTTTGATGGTTTCTCAACCATTCCTTAACTTCGAACTCCTATATCTCGCGAACGGATTCACGAACTCGAGAAATTCCTGTTGCATCTGAAAGTAGAAACTCGCACGATTACAATGGCATGTGTATTTTTCCCCTAGGCCTTTGTAGTTATTGGTTTCGGGAATCAGACTTGCGAAAATTTTGATGGTTTCTCAACCATTCCTTCACTTCTAACTCCCATATCTGGCGAACGGATTGACAACCTCGAGAAATTCCTGTTGCATCTCAAAGTAGAAACACGTCCGATTACAGTGGTGTGTGTACTTTTCCCCTAGGCCATTCCAGTTATTGGTTTCGAGTATCAGACCAGCGAAAATTTTGTATGTTTCTCAACAATTCCTTAACTTCAAACTCCCATATCTCGCGAACGAACTGACGAACTCGAGAAATTCTTGTTGCATCTGAAAGCAGAAACTCGCCCGATTACAATGGTGTGTGTATTTTTGCCCTAGGCCATTCCTGTTATTGGTTTCGAGTTTCAGACCAGCGAAAATTTTGATGGTTTCTCAACCATTTCTTAACTTCAAACTCCCATATCTCGAGAACGGATTGACGAACTCGAGAATTTCCTGTTGCACCTGAAAGCAGAAACTCGCCCGATTACAGCGGTGTGTGTATTTTTGCCCTAGGCCATAGTAGTTATTGGTTTCGAGTATCAGACTTGCGAAAATTTTGATGGTTTCTCAAACGTTCCTTAACTTCAAACTCCCATATCTCGCGAACGGATTGACGAACTCGAGAATTTCCTGTTGCACCTGAAAGCAGAAACTCGACCGATTACAGCGGTGTGTGTATTTTTTCCCTAGGCCATAGTAGTTATTGGTTTCGAGTATCAGACTTGCGAAAATTTTGATGGTTTCTCAAACGTTCCTTAACTTCAAACTCCCATATCTCGAGAACGGATTGACGAACTCGAGAATTTCCTCTTGCACCTGAAAGCAGAAACTCGCCCGATTACAGCGGTGTGTGTATTTTTGCACTAGGCCATAGTAGTTATTGGTTTCGAGTATCAGACTTGCGAAAATTTTGATGGTTTCTCAACCATTCCTTAATTTCAAACTCCCATATCTCGCGAACGAATTGACGAACTCGAGAAATTCCAGTTGCATCTGAAAGTAGAAACACGCCCGATTACAATGGTGTGTGTACTTTTCCCCTAGGCCATAGTAGTTATTGGTTTCGAGTATCAGACTTGCGAAAATTTTGATGGTTTCTCAACCATTCCTTAATTTCAAACTCCCATATCTCGCGAACGGATTGACGAACTCGAGAAATTCCTGTTGCATCTGAAAGTAGAAACTCGCCCGATTGCAATGGTGTGTGTACTTTTCCCCTAGGCCATAGTAGTTATTGTTTTCGATTATCAGACTTGCGAAAATTTTGATGGTTTCTCAACCATTCCTTAATTTCAAACTCCCATATCTCGCGAACGAATTGACGAACTCGAGAATTTCCAGTTGCATCTGAAAGTAGAAACACGCCCGATTACAATGGTGTGTGTACTTTTCCCCTAGGCCATAGTAGTTATTCGTTTCGAGTATCAGACTTGCGAAAATTTTGATGGTTTCTCAACCATTCCTTCAATTCTAACTCCCATATCTGGCGAACGGATTGACGATCTCGAGAAATTCCTGTTGCATCTGAAAGTAGAAACACGCCCGATTACAGTGGTGTGTACTTTTCCCCTAGGCCATTCCAGTTATTGGTTTCGAGTATCAGACCAGCGAAAATTTTGATGGTTTCTCAACCATTCCCTAACTTCGAACTCCCATATCTCGCGAACGGATTCACGAACTCGAGAAATTCCTGTTGCACCTGAAAGTAGAAACTCGCACGATTACAACTGCATGTGTATTTTTCCCCCAGGCCTTTGTAGTTATTGGTTTCGGGAATCAGACTTGCGAAAATTTTGATGGTTTCTCAACCATTCCTTCAATTCTAACTCCCATATCTGGCGAACGGATTGACGATCTCGAGAAATTCCTGTTGCATCTGAAAGTAGAAACACGCCCGATTACAGTGGTGTGTGTACTTTTCCCCTAGGCCATTCCAGTTATTGGTTTCGAGTATCAGACCAGCGAAAATTTTGATGCTTTCTCAACCATTCCACAATTCAAACTCCCATATCTCGCGAACGGATTGACGAACTTGAGAAATTCCTGTTGCATCTGAAAGTAGAAACTCGCACGATTACAACGGCATGTGTATTTTTCCCCTAGGCCTTTGTAGTTATTGGTTTCGGGAATCAGACTTGCGAAAATTTTGATGGTTACTCAACCTTTCCTTAACTTCTAACCCCAATATCTCGCGAACGGATTGACGATCTCGAGAAATTCCTGTTGCATCTGAAAGTAGAAACACGCCCGACTGCAGTGGTGTGTGTACTTTTCCCCTAGGCCATTCCAGTTATTGGTTTCGAGTATCAGACCAGCGAAATTTTTGATGGTTTCTCAACCATTCCTTAACTTCTAACCCCCATATCTCGCGAACGGATTGACGATCTCGAGAAATTCCTGTTGCATCTGAAAGTAGAAACACGCCCGATTGCAGTGGTGTGTGTACTTTTCCCCTAGGCCATTCCATTTATTGGTTTCGAGTATCAGACCAGCGAAAATTTTGATGGTTTCTCAACCATTCCTTAACTTCAAACTCCCATATCTCGCGAACGGTTTGACGAACTCGAGAAATTCCTGTTGCATCTGAAAGTAGAAACACGCCCGATTGCAGTGGTGTGTGTACTTTTCCCCTAGGCCATTCCAGTTATTGGTTTCGAGTATCAGACCAGCGAAATTTTTGATGGTTTCTCAACCATTCCTTAACTTCAAACTCCCATATCTCGCGAACGGATTGACGATCTCGAGAAATTCCTGTTGCATCCGAAAGTAGAAACTCGCCCGATTACAAATGCATGTGTATTTTTCCCCTAGGCCTTTGTAGTTATTGGTTTCGGGAATCAGACTTGCGAAAATTTTGATGGTTTCTCAACCATTCCTTCAGTTCTAACTCCCATATCTGGCGAACGGATTGACGATCTCGAGAAATTCCTGTTGCATCTCAAAGTAGAAACACGCCCGATTACAGTGGTGTGTGTACTTTTCCCCTAGGCCATTCCAGTTATTGGTTTCGAGTATCAGACCAGCGAAATTTTTGATGGTTTCTCAACCATTCCTTAACTTCAAACTCCCATATCTCGCGACCGGATTGACGATCTCGAGAAATTCCTGTTGCATCCGAAAGTAGAAACTCGCCCGATTACAAATGCATGTGTATTTTTCCCCTAGGCCTTTGTAGTTATTGGTTTCGGGAATCAGACTTGCGAAAATTTTGATGGTTTCTCAACCATTCCTTCAGTTCTAACTCCCATATCTGGCGAACGGATTGACGATCTCGAGAAATTCCTGTTGCATCTCAAAGTAGAAACACGCCCGATTACAGTGGTGTGTGTACTTTTCCCCTAGGCCATTCCAGTTATTGGTTTCGAGTATCAGACCAGCGAAATTTTTGATGGTTTCTCAACCATTCCTTAACTTCAAACTCCCATATCTCGCGACCGGATTGACGAACTCGAGAAATTCCTATTGCATCTGAAAGCAGAAACTCGCCCGATTACAACGGTATGTGTATTTTTGCCCTAGGCCAAAGTAGTTATTGGTTTCGAGTATCAGACCAGCGAAATTTTTGATGGTTTCTCAACCATTCCTTAACTTCAAACTCCCATATCTCGCGAACGGATTGACGAACTCGAGAAATTCCTATTGCATCTGAAAGCAGAAACTCGCCCGATTACAACGGTATGTGTATTTTTGCCCTAGGCCGAAGTAGTTATTGGCTTCGAGTATCAGACTTGCGAAAATTTTGATGGTTTCTCAACCGTTCCTTAACTTCAAACTCCCATATCTCGCGAACGGATTCACGATCTCGAGAAATTCCTGTTGCATCTGAAAGTAGAAACTCGCACGATTACAACGGCATGTGTATTTTTCCCCTAGGCCTTTGTAGTTATTTGGTTCGGGAATCAGACTTGCGAAAATTTTGATGGTTTCTCAACCATTCCTTAAGTTCTAACTCCCATATCTCGCGAACGAATTGACGATCTCGAGAAATTCCTGTTGCATCTGAAAGTAGAAACACGCCCGATTACAGTGCTATGTGTACATTTCCCCTAGGCCATTCCAGTTATTGGTTTCGAGTATCAGACCAGCGAAAATTTTGATGGTTTTCAACCATTCCTTAACTTCGAACTCCCATATCTCGCGAACGGATTCACGAACTCGAGAAATTCCTGTTGCACCTGAAAGTAGAAACTCGCACGATTACAACTGCATGTGTATTTTTCCCCCAGGCCTTTGTAGTTATTGGTTTCGGGAATCAGACTTGCGAAAAGTTTGATGGTTTCTCAACCATTCCTTCAATTCTAACTCCCATATCTGGCGAACGGATTGACGATCTCGAGAAATTCCTGTTGCATCTGAAAGTAGAAACACGCTCGATTACAGTGGTTTGTGTACTTTTCCCCTAGGCCATTCCAGTTCTTGGTTTCGAGTATCAGACCAGCGAAAATTTTGATGGTTTCTCAACCATTCCTTAACCTCAAACTCCCATATCTCGCGAACGGATTGACGATCTCGAGAAATTCCTGTTGCATCTGAAAGTAGAAACTCGCCCGATTACAGCGGCGTGTGTATTTTTGCCCTAGGCCATAGTAGATATTGGTTTCGAGTATCATGGTTGCGAAAATTTTGATGGTTTCTCAGCCATTCCTTAACTTCGAACTCCCATATCTCGCGAACGGATTGACGAACTCGAGAAATTCCTGTTCCATCTGAAAGTAGAAACTCGCACGATTACAACGGTATGTGTATTTTTCCCCTAGGCCATTCCAGTTATTGGTTTCGAATATCAGACCAGCGAAAATTTTGATGCTTTCTCAACCATTCCTTAACTTCAAACTCCCATATCTCGCGAACGGATTGACGAACTCGAGAAATTCCTGTTGCATCTGAAAGTAGAAACTCGCCCGATTACAATGGTGAGTGTACTTTTCCCCTAGGCCATAGGATTTATTGGTTTCGAGTATCAGGGTTGCGAAAATTTTGATGGTTTCTCAACCATTCCTTAACTTCGAACTCCCATATCTCGCGAACGGATTCACGAACTCGAGAAATTCCTGTTGCACCTGAAAGTAGAAACTCGCACGGTTACAACTGCATGTGAATTTTTCCCCTAGGCCTTTGTAGTTATTGGTTTCGGGGCATCAGACATGCGAAAATTTTGATGGTTTCTCAACCATTCCTTCACTTCTAACTCCCATATCTGGCGAACGGATTGACGATCTCGAGAAATTCCTGTTGCATCTGAAAGTAGAAACACGCCCGATTACAGTGGTGTGTGTACTTTTCCCCTAGGCCATTCCAGTTATTGGTTTCGAGTATCAGACCAGCGAAAATTTTGATGCTTTCTCAACTATTCCACAAATTCAAACTCCCATATCTCGCGAACGGATTGACGAAATCGAGAAATTCCTGATGCATCTGAAAGTAGAAACTCGCCCGAATACAGCGGTAAGTGTACTTTTCCCCTAGGCCATTCCAGTTATTGGTTTCGAGTATCAGACCAGCGAAATTTTTGATGGTTTCTCAACCATTCCTTAACTTCAAACTCCCATATCTCGCGAACGGATTGACGAACTCGAGAAATTCCTGTTGCATTTGAAAGTAGAAACTCGCCCGATTACAATGGTGAGTGTACTTTTCCCCTAGGCCATAGTATTTATTGGTTTCGAGTATCAGGGTTGCGAAAATTTTGATGGTTTCTCAACCATTCCTTAACTTCGAACTCCCATATCTCGCGAACGGATTCACGAACTCGAGAAATTCCTGTTGCACCTGAAAGTAGAAACTCGCACGGTTACAACTGCATGTGAATTTTTCCCCTAGGCCTTTGTAGTTATTGGTTTCGGGGCATCAGACATGCGAAAATTTTGATGGTTTCTCAACCATTCCTTCACTTCTAACTCCAATATCTGGCGAACGGATTGACGATCTCGAGAAATTCCTGTTGCATCTGAAAGTAGAAACACGCCCGATTACACTGGTGTGTGTACTTTTCCCCTAGGCCATTCCAGTTATTGGTTTCGAGTATCAGACCAGCGAAAATTTTGATGCTTTCTCAACTATTCCACAACTTCAAACTCCCATATCTCGCGAACGGATTGACGAAATCGAGAAATTCCTGATGCATCTGAAAGTAGAAACTCGCCCGAATACAGCGGTAAGTGTACTTTTCCCCTAGGCCATTCCAGTTATTGGTTTCGAGTATCAGACCAGCGAAATTTTTGATGGTTTCTCAACCATTCCTTAACTTCAAACTCCCATATCTCGCGAACGGATTGACGAACTCGAGAAATTCCTATTGCATCTGAAAGCAGAAACTCGCCCGATTACAACGGTATGTGTATTTTTGCCCTAGGCCAAAGTAGTTATTGGTTTCGAGTATCAGACTTGCGAAAATTTTGATGGTTTCTCAACAATTCCTTAAGTTCTAACTCCCATATCTCGCGAACGGATTGACGATCTCGAGAAATTCCTGTTGCATCTGAAAGTAGAAACACGCCCGATTACAGTGCTGTGTGTACATTTCCCCTAGGCCATTCCAGTTATTGGTTTCGAGTATCAGAGTTGCGAAAATTTTGATGCTTTCTCAACCATTCCTTAACTTCAAACTCCCATATCTCGCGAACGGATTGACGAACTCGAGAAATTCCTGTTGCATCTGAAAGTAGAAACTCGCCCGAATACAGCGGTAAGTGTACATTTGCCCTCGGCCATAGTAGTTATTGGCTTCGAGTATCAGGGTGGCGAATATTTTGATGGTTTCTCAAGCATTCCTTAATTTCAAACTCCCATATCTCGCGAACGGTTTGACGATCTCGAGAAATTCCTGTTGCATCTGAAAGTAGAAACTCGCACGATTACAACGGCATGTGTATTTTTCCCCTAGGCCTTTGTAGTTATTGGTTTCGGGAATCAGACTTGCGAAAATTTTGATGGTTTCTCACCCATTCCTTAAGTTCTAACTCCCATATCTCGCGAACGGATTGACGATCTCGAGAAATTCCTGTTGCATCTGAAAGTAGAAACACGCCCGATTGCAGTGGTGTGTGTATTTTTCCCCTAGGCCATTGTTGTTATTGGTTTCGAGTATCAGATATGCGAAAATTTTGATGGTTTCTCAACCATTCCTTAGCTTCAAACTCCCATATCTCGCGAACGGTTAGACGAACTCGAGAAATTCCTGTTGCATCTGAAAGTAGAAACCCGCCCGATTACAATGGTGTGTGTACTTTTGCCCTAGGCCACTCCAGTTATCGGTTTCGAGTATCAGACCAGCGAAATTTTTGATGGTTTCTCAACCATTCCTTAACTTCAAACTCCCATATCTCGCGAATGGATTGACGAACACGAGAAATTCCTGTTTCATCTGAAAGTAGAAACTCGCCCGATTACAACGGTATGTGTACTTTTCCCCTAGGCCATTCCAGTTATTGGTTTCGAGTATCAGACCAGCGAAAATTTTGATGGTTTCTCAACCATTCCTTAGCTTCAAACTCCCATATCTCGCGAACGGTTAGACGAACTCGAGAAATTCCTGTTGCATCTGAAAGTAGAAACACGCCCGATTGCAGTGGTGTGTGTACTTTTCCCCTAGGCCATTCCAGTTATTGGTTTCGAGTATCAGATATGCGAAAATTTTGATGGTTTCTCAACCATTCCTCAACTTCAAACTCCCATATCTCGCGAACGGATTGACGAACACGAGAAATTCCTGTTTCATCTGAAAGTAGAAACTCGCCCGATTACAACGGTATGTGTATTTTTCCCCTAGGCCATTGTTGTTATTGGTTTCGAGTATCAGATATGCGAAAATTTTGATGGTTTCTCAACCATTCCTTATCTTCAAACTCCCATATCTCGCGAACGAATTGACGAACTCGAGAAATTCTTGTTGGATCTGAAAGCAGAAATTCGCCGGATTACAGCGGTATGTGTATATTTGCCCTAGGCCAGAGTAGTTATTCGTTTCGTGTATCAGATTTGCGAAAATTTTGATGGTTTCTCAACCGTTCCTTAATTTCAAACTCCCATATCTCGCGAACGGATTGACAAACTCGAGAAATTCCTGTTGCATCTGAAAGTTGAAACTCGCCCCATTACAATGGTGTGTGTACTTTTCCCCTAGGCCATTCCAGTTATTGGTTTCGAGTATCAGACCAGCGAAATTTTTGATGGTTTCTCAACCATTCCTTAATTTCAAACTCCCATATCTCGCGAACGGTTAGACGAACTCGAGAAATTCCTGTTGCATCTGAAAGTAGAAACTCGCTCGATTACAATGGTGTGTGAACTTTTCCCCTAGGCCATTCCAGTTATCGGTTTCGAGTATCAGACCAGCGAAATTTTTGATGGTTTCTCAACCATTCCTTAACTTCAAACTCCCATATCTCGCGAACGGATTGACAAACTCGAGAAATTCCTGTTGCATCTGAAAGTTGAAACTCGCCCCATTACAATGGTGTGTGTACTTTTCCCCTAGGCCATTCCAGTTATTGGTTTCGAGTATCAGACCAGCGAAATTTTTGATGGTTTCTCAACCATTCCTTAACTTCAAACTCCCATATCTCGCGAACGGATTCACGAACTTGAGAAATTCCTGTTTCATCTGAAACTAGAAACTCGCACGACTGCAACCTCATGTGTATTTTTCCCCTAGGCCTTTTTAGTTATTGGTTTCGGGAATCAGACTTGCGAAAATTTTGGTGGTTTCTCAACCATTCCTTAACTTCTAACTCCCATATCTAGCGAACGGTTTGACGATCTCGAGAAATTCCTGTTGCATCTGAAAGTAGATACACGCCCGATTACAGTGGTGTGTGTACCTTCCCACTAGGCCATTCCAGTTATTGGTTTCGAGTATCAGACCAGCGAAAATTTTGATGGTTTCTCAACCATTCCTTAACTTCAAACTCCCATATCTCGCGAACGGATTGACGAACTCCAGAAATTCCTGTTGCATCTGAAAGTAGAAGCTCGCACGAATACAACGCTATGTGTATTTTCCCCCTAGGCCTTTGTAGTTATTGGTTTCGGGAATCAGACTTGCGAAAATTTTGACGGTTTCTCAACCATTCCTTAAATTCTAACTCCCATATCTCGCGAACGGATTGACGAACTCGAGAAATTCCTGTTGCATCTGAAAGTAGAAACTCGCCCGATTACAATGGTGTGTGTACTTTTCCCCTAGGCCATTCCAGTTATTGGTTTCGAGTATCAGACCAGCGAAAATTTTCATGGTTTCTCAACCATTCCTTAACTTCAAACTCCCATATCTCGCGAACGAATTGACGAGCTCGAGAAATTCCTGTTGCATCCGAAAGTAGAAACTCGCACGATTACAACTGCATGTGTATTTCTCCCCTAGACCTTTGTATTTAATGGTTTCGGGAATCAGACTTGCGAAAATTTTGATGGTTTCTCAACCGTTCCTCCACTTCTAACTCCTATATCTGGCGAACGGATTGACGATCTCGACAAATTCCTGTTGCATCTGAAAGTAGAAACACGCCCGATTACATTGGTGTGTGTACTTTTCCCCTACGCCATTCCAGTTATTGGTTTCGAGTATCAGACTAGCGAAAATTTTGATGGTTTCTCAACCATTCCTTAACTTCAAACTCCCATATCTCGCGAACGGATTGACGAACTCGAGAAATTCCTGTTGAATTTGAAAGTAGAAACTCGCACGATTACAACGGTATGTGTATTTTCCCCCTAGGCCTTTGTAGTTATTGGTTTCGGGAATCAGACTTGCGAAAATTTTGATGGTTTCTCAACCATTCCTTAAATTATAACTCCCATATCTCGCGAACGGGTTGACGAACTCGAGAAATTCCTGTTCCATCTGAAAGTAGAAACTCGCACGATTACAACGGTATGTGTATTTTTCCCCTAGGCCATTCCAGTTATTGGTATCGAGGATCAGACCAGCGAAAATTTTGATGCTTTCTCAACCATTCCTTAACTTCAAACTCCCATATCTCGCGAACGGATTGACGAACTCGAGAAATTCCTGTTGCATCTGAAAGTAGAAACTCGCCCGATTACAATGGTTAGTGTACTTTTCCCCTAGGCCATAGTATTTATTGGTTTCGAGTATCAGGGTTGCGAAAATTTTGATGGTTTCTCAACCATTCCTTAACTTCGAACTCCCATATCTCGCGAACGGATTCACGAACTCGAGAAATTCCTGTTGCACCTGAAAGTAGAAACTCGCACGGTTACAACTGCATGTGAATTTTTCCCCTAGGCCTTTGTAGTTATTGGTTTCGAGTATCAGACCAGCGAAAATTTTGATGCTTTCTCAACTATTCCACAACTTCAAACTCCCATATCTGGCGAACGGATTGACGAAATCGAGAAATTCCTGTTGCATCTGAAAGTAGAAACTCGCCCGAATACAGCGGTAAGTGTACTTTTCCCCTAGGCCATTCCAGTTATTGGTTTCGAGTATCAGAACAGCGAAATTTTTGATGGTTTCTCAACCATTCCTTAACTTCAAACTCCCATATCTCGCGAACGGATTGACGAACTCGAGAAAAACCTATTGCATCTGAAAGCAGAAACTCGCCCGATTACAACGGTATGTGTATTTTTGCCCTAGGCCAAAGTAGTTATTGGTTTCGAGTATCAGACTTGCGAAAATTTTGATGGTTTCTCAACCATTCCTTAAGTTCTAACTCCCATATCTCGCGAACGGATTGACGATCTCGAGAAATTCCTGTTGCATCTGAAAGTAGAAACACGCCCGATTACAGTGCTGTGTGTACATTTCCCCAAGGGCATTCCAGTTATTGGTTTCGAGTATCAGAGTTGCGAAAATTTTCATGGTTTCTCAACCATTCCTTAACTTCAAACTCCCATATCTCGCGAACGGATTGACGAACTCGAGAAATTCCTGTTGCATCTGAAAGTAGAAACTCGCCCGAATACAGCGGTAAGTGTACTTTTGCCCTCGGCCATAGTAGTTATTGGCTTCGAGTATCAGGGTGGCGAATATTTTGATGGTTTCTCAACCATTCCTTAATTTCAAACTCCCATATCTCGCGAACGGTTTGACGATCTCGAGAAATTCCTGTTGCATCTGACAGTAGAAACTCGCACGATTACAACGGCATGTGTATTTTTCCCCTAGGCCTTTGTAGTTATTGGTTTCGGGAATCAGACTTGCGAAAATTTTGATGGTTTCTCACCCATTCCTTAAGTTCTAACTCCCATATCTCGCGAACGGATTGACGATCTCGAGAAATTCCTGTTGCATCTGAAAGTAGATACACGCCCGATTACAGTGCTGTGTGTACTTTTCCCCTAGGCCATTCCAGTTATTGGTTTCGAGTATCAGAGTTGCGAAAATTTTGATGCTTTCTCAACCATTCCTTAACTTCAAACTCCCATATCTCGCGAACGGATTCACGATCTCGAGAAATTCCTGTTGCATCTGAAAGTAGAAACACGCCCGATTGCAGTGGAGTGTGTATTTTTCCCCTAGGCCATTGTTGTTATTGGTTTCGAGTATCAGATATGCGAAAATTTTGATGGTTTCTCAACCATTCCTTAGCTTCAAACTCCCATATCTCGCGAACGGTTAGACGAACTCGAGAAATTCCTGTTGCATCTGAAAGTAGAAACTCGCCCGATTACAATGGTGTGTGTACTTTTCCCCTAGGCCATTCCAGTTATCGGTTTCGAGTATCAGACCAGCGAAATTTTTGATGGTTTCTCAACCATTCCTTAACTTCAAACTCCCATATCTCGCGAATGGATTGACGAACACGAGAAATTCCTGTTTCATCTGAAAGTAGAAACTCGCCCGATTACAACGGTATGTGTACTTTTCCCCTAGGCCATTCCAGTTATTGGTTTCGAGTATCAGACCAGCGAAAATTTTGATGGTTTCTCAACCATTCCTTAGCTTCAAACTCCCATATCTCGCGAACGGTTAGACGAACTCGAGAAATTCCTGTTGCATCTGAAAGTAGAAACACGCCCGATTGCAGTGGTGTGTGTACTTTTCCCCTAGGCCATTCCAGTTATTGGTTTCGAGTATCAGACCAGCGAAAATTTTGATGGTTTCTCAACCATTCCTTAGATTCAAACTCCCATATCTCGCGAACGGATTGACGAACTCGAGAAATTCCTGTTGCATCTGAAAGTAGAAGCTCGCCCGATTACAACGGTATGTGTATTTTTCCCCTAGGCCATTGTTGTTATTGGTTTCGAGTATCAGATATGCGAAAATTTTGATGGTTTCTCAACCATTCCTCAACTTCAAACTCCCATATCTCGCGAACGGATTGACGAACACGAGAAATTCCTGTTTCATCTGAAAGTAGAAACTCGCCCGATTACAACGGTATGTGTATTTTTCCCCTAGGCCATTGTTGTTATTGGTTTCGAGTATCAGATATGCGAAAATTTTGATGGTTTCTCAACCATTCCTTATCTTCAAACTCCCATATCTCGCGAACGAATTGACGAACTCGAGAAATTCTTGTTGGATCTGAAAGCAGAAATTCGCCGGATTACAGCGGTATGTGTATATTTGCCCTAGGCCAGAGTAGTTATTGGTTTCGTGTATCAGATTTGCGAAAATTTTGATGGTTTCTCAACCGTTCCTTAATTTCAAACTCCCATATCTCGCGAACGGATTGACAAACTCGAGAAATTCCTGTTGCATCTGAAAGTTGAAACTCGCCCCATTACAATGGTGTCTGTACTTTTCCCCTAGGCCATTCCAGTTATTGGTTTCGAGTATCAGACCAGCGAAATTTTTGATGGTTTCTCAACCATTCCTTAACTTCAAACTCCCATATCTCGCGAACGGATTGACGAACTCGAGAAATTCCTGTTTCATCTGAAAGCAGAAACTCGCGCGATTACAACAGTATGTGTATTTTTCCCCTAGGCCTTTGTGGTTATTTGTTTCGAGTATTAGACTTGCGAAAATTTTGATGGTTTCTCAACCATTCCTTAGCTTCAAACTCCCATATCTCGCGAACGGTTAGACGAACTCGAGAAATTCCTGTTGCATCTGAAAGTTGAAACTCGCCCCATTACAATGGTGTGCGTACTTTTCCCCTAGGCCATTCCAGTTATTGGTTTCGAGTATCAGACCAGCGAAATTTTTGATGGTTTCTCAACCATTCCTTAACTTCAAACTCCCATATCTCGCGAACGGATTCACGAACTTGAGAAATTCCTGTTTCATCTGAAACTAGAAACTCGCACGACTGCAACGTCATGTGTATTTTTCCCCTAGGCCTTTTTAGTTATTGGTTTCGGGAATCAGACTTGCGAAAATTTTGGTGGTTTCTCAACCATTCCTTAACTTCTAACTCCCATATCTAGCGAACGGATTGACGATCTCGAGAAATTCCTGTTGCATCTGAAAGTAGATACACGCCCGATTACAGTGGTGTGTGTACCTTCCCACTAGGCCATTCCAGTTATTGGTTTCGAGTATCAGACCAGCGAAAATTTTGATGGTTTCTCAACCATTCCTTAACTTCAAACTCCCATATCTCGCGAACGGATTGACGAACTCGAGAAATTCCTGTTGCATCTGAAAGTAGAAGCTCGCACGAATACAACGCTATGTGTATTTTCCCCATAGGCCTTTGTAGTTATTGGTTTCGGGAATCAGACTTGCGAAAATTTTGATGGTTTCTCAACCATTCCTTAAATTCTAACTCCCATATCTCGCGAACGGATTGACGAACTCGAGAAATTCCTGTTGCATCTGAAAGTAGAAACTCGCCCGATTACAATGGTGTGTGTACTTTTCCCCTAGGCCATTCCAGTTAATGGTTTCGAGTATCAGACCAGCGAAATTTTTGATGGTTTCTCAACCATTCCTTAACTTCAAACTCCCATATCTCGCGAACGGATTGACGAACTCGAGAAATTCCTGTTGAATTTGAAAGTAGAAACTCGCACGATTACAACGGTATGTGTATTTTTCCCCTAGGCCTTTGTAGTTATTGGTTTCGGGAATCAGACTTGCGAAAATTTTGATGGTTTCTCAACCATTCCTTAAATTATAACTCCCATATCTCGCGAACGGATTGACGAACTCGAGAAATTCCTGTTTCATCTGAAAGTAGAAACTCGCCCGATTACAATGGTATGTGTACTTTTCCCCTAGGCCACTCCAGTTATTGGTTTCGAGTATCAGACCAGCGATAATTTTGATGGTTTCTCAACCATTCCTTAACTTCAAACTCCCATATCTCGCGAACGGATTGACGAACTCGAGAAATTCCTGTTGAATTTGAAAGTAGAAACTCGCACGATTACAACGGTATGTGTATTTTCCCCCTAGGCCTTTGTAGTTATTGGTTTCGGGAATCAGACTTGCGAAAATTTTGATGGTTTCTCAACCATTCCTTAAATTATAACTCCCATATCTCGCGAACGGGTTGACGAACTCGAGAAATTCCTGTTTCATCTGAAAGTAGAAACACGCCCGATTACAGTGGTGTGTGTACTTTTCCCGTAGGCCATTACAGTTATTGGTTTCGAGTATCAGACCAGCGAAAATTTTGATGGTTTCTCAACCATTCCTTAAATTCAAACTCCCATATCTCGCGAACGGTTTGACGAAATCGAGAAATTCCTGTTGCATCTGAAAGTAGAAAATCGACCGATTACAATGGTGTGTGTACCTTCCCCCTAGGCCATTCCAGTTATTGGTTTCGAGTATCAGACCAGCGAAAATTTTGATGGTTTCTCAACCATTCCTTAACTTCAAACTCCCATATCTCGCGAACGGATTGACGAACTCGAGAAATTCCTGTTGCATCTGAAAGTAGAAACTCGCACGATTACAACGGCATGTGTATTTTTCCCCTAGGCCTTTGTAGTTATTGGTTTCGGGAATCAGGCTTGCGAAAATTTTGATGGTTTCTCAACCATTCCTTAAATTATAACTCCCATATCTCGCGAACGGATTGACGAACTCGAGAAATTCCTGTTTCATCTGAAAGTAGAAACTCGCCCGATTACAATGGTATGTGTACTTTTCCCCTAGGCCACTCCAGTTATTGGTTTCGAGTATCAGACCAGCGATAATTTTGATGGTTTCTCAACCATTCCTTAACTTCAAACTCCCATATCTCGCGAACGGATTGACGAACTCGAGAAATTCCTGTTGAATTTGAAAGTAGAAACTCGCACGATTACAACGGTATGTGTATTTTCCCCCTAGGCCTTTGTAGTTATTGGTTTCGGGAATCAGACTTGCGAAAATTTTGATGGTTTCTCAACCATTCCTTAAATTATAACTCCCATATCTCGCGAACGGGTTGACGAACTCGAGAAATTCCTGTTTCATCTGAAAGTAGAAACACGCCCGATTACATTGGTGTGTGTACTTTTCCCCTAGGCCATTCCAGTTAATGGTTTCGAGTATCAGACCAGCGAAATTTTTGATGGTTTCTCAACCATTCCTTAACTTCAAACGCCCATATCTCGCGAACGGATTGACGAACTCGAGAAATTCCTGTTGAATTTGAAAGTAGAAACTCGCACGATTACAACGGTATGTTTATTTTTCCCCTAGGCCTTTGTAGTTATTGGTTTCGGGAATCAGACTTGCGAAAATTTTGATGGTTTCTCAACCATTCCTTAATTTCAAACTCCCATATCTCAGGAACGGATTGACGATCTCGAGAAATTCCTGTTGCATCTGAAAGTAGAAACACGCCCGATTACAGTGGTGTGTGTACTTTTCCCCTAGGCCATTACAGTTATTGGTTTCGAGTATCAGACCAGCGAAATTTTTGATGATTTCTCAACCATTCCTTAACTTCGAACTCCCATATCTCGCGAACGGATTCACGAACTTGAGAAATTCCTGTTGCATCTGAAACTAGAAACTCGCACGACTGCAACGTCATGTGTATTTTTCCCCTAGGCATTTGTAGTTATTGGTTTCGGGAATCAGACTTGCGAAAATTTTGGTGGTTTCTCAACCATTCCTTAACTTCTAACTCCCATATCTAGCGAACGGATTGACGGTCTCGAGAAATTCCTGTTGCATCTGAAAGTAGAAACACGCCCGATTACAGTGGTGTGTGTACCTTCCCCCTAGGCCATTCCAGTTATTGGTTTCGAGTATCAGACCAGCGAAAATTTTGATGGTTTCTCAACCATTCCTTAACTTCAAACTCCCATATCTCGCGAACGGATTGACGAACTCGAGAAATTCCTGTTGCATCTGAAAGTAGAAACTCGCACGATTACAACGGCATGTGTATTTTTCCCCTAGGCCTTTGTAGTTATTGGTTTCGGGAATCAGCCTTGCGAAAACTTTGATGGTTTCTCAACCATTCCTTAAATTATAACTCCCATATCTCGCGAACGGATTGACGAACTCGAGAAATTCCTGTTTCATCTGAAAGTAGAAACTCGCCCGATTACAATGGTGTGTGTACTCTTCCCCTAGGCCATTCCAGTTATTGGTTTCGAGTTTCAGACCAGCGAAAATTTTGACTGTTTCTCAACCATTCCTTAATTTCAAACTCCCATATCTAGCGAACGGATTGACGATCTCGAGAGATTCCTGTTGCATCTGAAAGTAGAAACACGCCCGATTACAGTGGTGTGTGTACCTTCCCCCTAGGCCATTCCAGTTATTATGTTCGAGTATCAGACCAGCGTAAATTTTGATGGTTTCTCAACCATTCCTTAACTTCAAACTCCCAAATCTCGCGAACGGATTGACGAACTCGAGAAATTCCTATTGCATCTGGAAGTAGAAGCTCGCCCGATTACAGCGGTATGTGTATTTTTGCCCTAGGCCATAGTAGTTATTGGTTTCGAGTATCAGAGTTTCGAAAATTTTGATGGTTTGTCAACCATTCCTTAATTTCAAACTCCCATATCTCACAAACGATTTGACGAACACGAGAAATTCCTGTTGCATCGGAAAGTAGAAACTCGCCCCATTACAATGGTGTGCGTACTTTTCCCCTAGGCCATTCCAGTTATTGGTTTCGAGTATCAGACCAGCGAAACTTTTGATGGTTTCTCAACCATTCCTTAACTTCAAACTCCCATATCTCGCGAACGGATTGACGAACTCGAGAAATTCCTGTCTCATCTGAAAGTAGAAACTCGCCCGAATACAGCGGTAAGTGTACTTTCCCCTAGGCCATTCCAGTTATTGGTTTCGAGTATCAGACCAGCGAAATTTTTGATGGTTTCTCAACCATTCCTTAACTTCAAACTCCCATATCTCGCGAACGGTTTGACGAACTCGAGAAATTCCTGTTGCATCTGAAAGTAGAAACTCGCCCGATTACAATGGTGTGTGTACTTTTCCGCTAGGCCATACCAGTTATTGGTTTCGAGTATCAGACAAGCGAAATTTTTGATGGTTTCTCAACCATTCCTTAACTTCAAACTCCCATATCTCGCGAACGGATTCACGAACTGGAGAAATTCCTGTTGCATCCGAAAGTAGAAACTCGCACGATTACAATGGTGTGTGTACTTTTCCCCTAGGCCACTCCAGTTATTGGTTTCGAGTATCAGACCAGCGATAATTTTGATGGTTTCTCAACCATTCCTTAACTTCAAAGTCCCATATCTCGCGAACGGATTGACGAACTCGAGATATTCCTGTTGCATCTGAAAGTAGAAGCTCGCCCGATTACAGCGGTATGTGTATTTTAGCCCTAGGCCATAGTAGTTATTGGTTTCGAGTATCAGAGTTGCGAAAATTTTGATGGTTTCTCAACCATTCCTTAATTTCAAACTCCCATATCTCAGGAACGGATTGACGAACTCGAGAAATTCCTGTTGCATCTGAAAGTAGAAACTCGCCCGATTACAAGGGCATGTGTATTTTTCCCCTAGGACTTTGTAGTTATTGGTTTCGGGAATCAGACTTGCGAAAATTTTGATGGTTGCACAACCATTCCTTAACTTCAAACTCCCATATCTCGCGAACGAATTGACGAACTCGAGATATTCCTGTTGCATCTGAAAGTAGAAGCTCGCCCGATTACAGCGGTATGTGTATTTTAGCCCTAGGCCATAGTAGTTATTGGTTTCGAGTATCAGACTTGCGAAAATTTTGATGGATTCTCAACCATTCCTTAATGTCAAACTCCCATATCTCGCAAACGATTTGACGAACACGAGAAATTCCTGTTGCATCGGAAAGTAGAAACACGCCCCATTACAATGGTGTGTGTACTTTTCCCCTAGGCCATTCCAGTTATTGGTTTCGAGTATCAGACCAGCGAAACTTTTGATGGTTTCCCAACCATTCCTTAACTTCAAACTCCCATATCTCGCGAACGGATTGACGAACTCGAGAAATTCCTGTTGCATCTGAAAGTAGAAACTCGCACGATTACAACGGCATGTTTATTTTTCCCCTAGGCCTTTGTAGTTATTGGTTTCGGGAATCTGACTTGCGAAAATTTTGATGGTTTCTCAACCATTCCTTAACTTCTAGCACACATATCTCGCGAACGGATTGACGATCTCAAGAAATTCCTGTTGCACCTGAAAGTAGAAACTCGTCCGATTACAGTGGTATGTGTACTTTTCCCCTAGGCCATTCCAGTTATTGGTTTCGAGTATCAGACCAGCGAAATTTTTGATGGTTTCTCAACCATTCCTTAACTTCAAACTCCCATATCTCGCGAACGGATTGACGAACTCGAGAAATTCCTGTTGCATCTGAAAGTAGAAACTCGCACGATTACAACGGCATGTGTATTTTTCCCCTAGGCCTTTGTAGTTATTGGTTTCGGGAATCTGACTTGCGAAAATTTTGATGGTTTCTCAACCATTCCTTAACTTCAAACTCCCATATCTCGCGAACGGATTGACGAACTCGAGAAATTCCTGTTGCATCTGAAAGTAGAAACTCGCCCGATTACAACGGTATGTGTATTTTTGCCCTAGGCCTCTGTAGTTATTGGTTTCGAGTATCAGACTTGCGAAAATTTTGATGGTTTCTCAACCGTTCCTTAAATTCAAACTCCCATATCTCGCGAACGGATTGACGAACTCGAAAAATTCCAGTTGCATCTGAAAGTAGAAACTCGCCCGATTACAAAGGTATCTGTATTTTTCCCCTAGGCCTTTGTAGTTATTGGTTTCGGGAATCTGACTTGCGAAAATTTTGATGGTTTCTCAACCATTCCTTAACTTCTAGCACACATATCTCGCGAACGGATTGACGATCTCAAGAAATTCCTGTTGCACCTGAAAGTAGAAACTCGTCCGATTACAGTGGTATGTGTACTTTTCCCCTAGGCCATTCCAGTTATTGGTTTCGAGTATCAGACCAGCGAAATTTTTGATGGTTTCTCAACCATTCCTTAACTTCAAACTCCCATATCTCGCGAACGGATTGACGAACTCGAGAAATTCCTGTTGCATCTGAAAGTAGAAACTCGCACGATTACAACGGCATGTGTATTTTTCCCCTAGGCCTTTGTAGTTATTGGTTTCGGGAATCTGACTTGCGAAAATTTTGATGGTTTCTCAACCATTCCTTAACTTCAAACTCCCATATCTCGCGAACGGATTGACGAACTCGAGAAATTCCTGTTGCATCTGAAAGTAGAAACTCGCCCGATTACAACGGTATGTGTATTTTTGCCCTAGGCCTCTGTAGTTATTGGTTTCGAGTATCAGACTTGCGAAAATTTTGATGGTTTCTCAACCGTTCCTTAAATTCAAACTCCCATATCTCGCGAACGGATTGACGAACTCGAAAAATTCCAGTTGCATCTGAAAGTAGAAACTCGCCCGATTACAAAGGTATCTGTATTTTTCCCCTAGGACTTTGTAGTTATTGGTTTCGGGAATCAGACTTGCGAAAATTTTGATAGATGCACAACCATTCCTTAACTTCAAACTCCCATATCTCGCGAACGAATTGACGAACTCGACAAATTCTTCTTGCATCTGAAAGCAGAAACTCGCCCGATTACAGCGGTGTGTGTATTTTTGCCCTAGGCCATAGTAGTTATTGGTTTCGAGTATCAGACTTGCGAAAATTTTGATGGTTTCTCAACCATTCCTTAATTTCAAACTCCCATATCTCGCGAACGGATTGACGAACTCGACAAATTCTTCTTGCATCCGAAAGCAGAAACTCGCCCGATTACAACGGTATGTGTATTTTTCCCCTAGGCCATTGTAGTTATTGGTTTCGAGTATCAGACTTGCGAAAATTTTGATGGTTTCTCAACCATTCCTTAACTTCAAACTCCCATATCTTGCGAACGGATAGACGAACTCGAGAAATTCCTGTTTCATCTGAAAGTAGAAATTCGCCCGATTACAACGGTATGTGTATTTTTCCCCTAGGCCATTGTAGTTATTGGTTTCGAGTATCAGACTTGCGAAAATTTTGATGGTTTCTCAACCATTCCTTAATTTCAAACTCCCATATCTCGCGAACGGATTGACGAACTCGCGAAGTTCCTGTTGCTTCTGAAAGTAGAAACTCGTCCCATGACAATGGTGTGTGTACTTTTCCCCTAACCCATAGTAGTTATGGGTTTCGTGTATCAGACTTGCGACAATTTTGATGGTTTCTCAACCATTCCTTAACTTCAAACTCCCATATCTCGCGAACGGATTGACGACCACGAGAAATTCCTATTGCATCTGAAAGCAGAAACTCGCCCGATTACAAGGGTACGTGTATTTTTGCCCTAGGCCATAGTAGTTATTGGTTTCGAGTATCAGACATACGAAAATTTTGATGGTTTCTCAACCATTCCTTAACTTCAAACTCCCATATCTCGCGAACGAATTGACGAACTCGAGAAATTCTTGTTGCATCTGAAAGCAGAAATTCGCCGGATTACAGCGGTATGTGTATTTTTGCCCTAGGCCATAGTAGTTATTGTTTTCGAGTATCAGACATGCGAAAATTTTGATGGTTTCTCAACCATTCCTTAACTTCAAACTCCCATATCACGCGAACGGATTGACGAACTCGAGAAATTCCTATTGCATCTGAAAGCAGAAACTCGCGCGATTACAACAGTATGTGTATTTTTCCTCTAGGCCTTTGTAGTTATTTGTTTCGAGTATTAGACCTGCGAAAATTTTGATGGTTTCTCAACCATTCCTTAACTTCACACTCCCATATCTCGCGAACGGATTGACGAACACGAGAAATTCCTCTTGCATCTGAAAGTAGAAACTCGCCCGATTACAACGGTGTGTGTACTTTTCCCCTAGGCCATTCCAGTTATTGGTTTCGAGTATCAGACTTGCGAAAATTTTGATGGTTTCTCAACCATTCCTTAACCTCAAACTCCCGTATCACGCGAACGGATTGACGAACTCGAGAAATTCCTATTGCATCTGAAAGCAGAAACTCGCGCGATTACAACAGTATGTGTATTTTTCCCCTAGGCCTTTGTAGTTATTTGTTTCGAGTATGAGACCTGCGAAAATTTTGATGGTTTCTCAACCATTCCTTAACTTCACACTCCCATATCTCGCGAACGGATTGACGAACACGAGAAATTCCTCTTGCATCTGAAAGTAGAAACTCGCCCGATTACAACGGTGTGTGTACTTTTCCCCTAGGCCATTCCAGTTATTGGTTTCGAGTATCAGACCAGCGAAAATTTTGATGGTTTCTCGACCATTCCTTAACTTCAAACTCCCGTATCTCGCGAACGGATTGACGAACTCGAGAAATTCCTGTTTCATCTGAAAGTAGAAACTCGCCCGATTACAACGGAATGTGTATTTTCCCCTAGGCCATTGTAGTTATTGGTTTCGAATATCAGACATGCGAAAATTTTGATGGTTTCTCAACCATTCCTTAACTTCAAACTCCCATATTAGTGGAACGGATTGACGAACTCGAGAAATTCTTATTGCATCTGAAAGCAGAGTCTCGCCCGATTACAGCGGTGTGTGTATTTTTGCCCTAGGCCACAGTAGTTATTGGTTTCGAGTACCAGACTTGCGAAAATTTTGATGGTTTCTCAACCATTCCTTAATTTCAAACTCCCATATCTCGCGAACGGATTGACGAACTCGAGAAATTCCTGTTGCATCTGAAAGTAGAAACTCGCCCCATTACAATGGTGTGTGTACTTTTCCCTTTAGGCCATTCCAGTTATTGGTTTCGAGTATCAGACCAGCGAAATTTTTGATGGTTTCTCAACCATTCCTTAACTTCAAACTCCCATATCTCGCGAACGGATTGACGAACTCGAGAAATTCCTGTTTCATCTGAAAGTAGAAACTCGCCCGATTACATCGGTGTGTGCATTTTTGCCCTAGGCCATAGTAGTTATTGGTTTCGAGTATCAGACTTGCGAAAATTTTGATGGTTTCTCAACCATTCCTTAACTTCAAACTCCCATATCGCGCGAACGGATTGACGAACACGAGAAATTCCTACTGCATCTGACAGCAGAAACTCGCCCGATTTCAACGGTTTGTTTACTTTTCCCCTAGGCCTTTGTAGTTATTTGTTTCGAGTATGAGACCTGCGAAAATTTTGATGGTTTCTCAAACATTCCTTAACTTCACACTCCCATATCTCGCGAACGGATTGACGAACACGAGAAATTCCTCTTGCATCTGAAAGTAGAAACTCGCCCCATTACAATGGTGTGTGTACTTTTCCCCTAGGCCATTCCAGTTATTGGTTTCGAGTATCGGACCAGCGAAATTTTTGATGGTTTCTCAAACATTCCTAAACTTCAAACTCCCATATCTCGCGAACGGATTGACGAACTCGAGAAATTCCTGTTTCATCTGAAAGTAGAAACTCGCCCGATTACAACGGTATGTGTATTTTCCCCTAGGCCATTGTAGTTATTGGTATCGAATATCAGATATTCGAAAATTTTGATCGTTTCTCAAACATTCCTTAACTTCAAACTCCCATATTATGCGAACGGATTGACGAACTCGAGAAATTCCTATTGCATCTGAAAGCAGAAACTCGCCCGATTACAACGGTATGTGTATTTTTGCCCTAGGCCTCTGTGGTTATTGGTTTCGAGTATCAGACTTGCGAAAATTTTGATGGTTTCTCAACCGTTCCTTAAATTCAAACTCCCATATCTCGCGAACGGATTGACGAACTCGAGAAATTCCTGTTGCATCTGAAAGCAGAAACTCGCCCGATTACAGCGGTGTGTGTATTTTTGCCCTAGGCCATAGTAGTTATTGGTTTCGAGTATCAGACTTGCGAAAATTTTGATGATTTCTCAACCATTCCTTAATTTCAAACTCCCATATCTCGCGAACGGATTGACAAACTCGAGAAATTCCTGTTGCATCTGAAAGTTGAAACTCGCCCCATTACAATGGTGTGTGTACTTTTCCCCTAGGCCATTCCAGTTATTGGTTTCGAGTATCAGACCAGCGAAATTTTTGATGGTTTCTCAACCATTCCTTAACTTCAAACTCCCATATCTCGCGAACGGATTGACGAACTCGAGAAATTCCTGTTTCATCTGAAAGCAGAAACTCGCGCGATTACAACAGTATGTGTATTTTTCCCCTAGGCCTTTGTGGTTATTTGTTTCGAGTATTAGACTTGCGAAAATTTTGATGGTTTCTCAACCATTCCTTAACTTCAAACTCCCATATCTCGCGAACAGATTGACGAACTCGAGAGATTCCTGTTTCATCTGAAAGCAGAAACTCGCCCGATTACAGTGGTGTGTGTACTTTTCCCCTAGGCCATTACAGTTATTGGTTTCGAGTATCAGACCAGCGAAAATTTTGATGGTTTCTCAACCATTCCTTAAATTCAAACTCCCATATCTCGCGAACGGTTTGACGAAATCGAGATATTCCTGTTGCATCTGAAAGTAGAAAATCGCCCGATTACAATGGTGTGTGTACTTTTCCCCTAGGCCGTTCCAGTTATTGGTTTCGAGTATCAGACCAGCGAAATTTTTGATGATTTCTCAACCATTCCTTAACTTCGAACTCCCATATCTCGCGAACGGATTCACGAACTTGAGAAATTCCTGTTGCATCTGAAACTAGAAACTCGCACGACTGCAACGTCATGTGTATTTTTCCCCTAGGCCTTTGTAGTTATTGGTTTCGGGAATCAGACCAGCGAAAATTTTGATGGTTTCTCAGCCGTTCCTTAAATTCAAACTCCCATATCTCGCGAACGGTTTGACGAACTCGAGAAATTCCTGTTGCATCTGAAAGTAGAACATCGCCCGATTACAATGGCGTGCGTACTTTTCCCCTAGGCCTTTGTAGTTATTGGTTTCGGGAATCAGACTTGCGAAAATTTTTGTGGTTTCTCAACCATTCCTTAACTTCTAACTCCCATATCTAGCGAACGGATTGACGATCTCGAGAAATTCCTGTTGCATCTGAAAGTAGAAACACGCCCGATTACAGTGGTGAGCGTACCTTCCCCCTAGGCCATTCCAGTTATTGGTTTCGAGTATCAGACCAGCGAAAATTTTGATGGTTTCTCAACCATTCCTTAACTTCAAACTCCCATATATCGCGAACGGATTGACGACCACGAGAAATTCCTATTCCATCTGACAGCAGAAACTCGCCCGATTGCAAGGGTACGTGTATTTTTGCCCTAGGCCATAGTAGTTATTGGTTTCGAGTATCAGACATGCGAAAATTTTGATGGTTTCTCAACCATTCCTTATCTTCAAACTCCCATATCTCGCGAACGAATTGGCGAACTCGAGAAATTCTTGTTGGATCTGAAAGCAGAAATTCGCCGGATTACAGCGGTATGTGTATATTTGCCCTAGGCCAGAGTAGTTATTGGTTTCGTGTATCAGATTTGCGAAAATTTTGATGGTTTCTCAACCGTTCCTTAATTTCAAACTCCCATATCTCGCGAACGGATTGACAAACTCGAGAAATTCCTGTTGCATCTGAAAGTTGAAACTCGCCCCATTACAATGGTGTGTGTACTTTTCCCCTAGGCCATTCCAGTTATTGGTTTCGAGTATCAGACCAGCGAAAATTTTGATGGTTTCTCAACCATTCCTTAACTTCAAACTCCCATATCTCGCGAACGGATTGACGAACTCGAGAAATTCCTGTTTCATCTGAAAGCAGAAACTCGCCCGATCACAGTGGTGTGTGTACTTGTCCCCTAGGCCATTACAGTTATTGGTTTCGAGTATCAGACCGGCGAAAATTTTGATGGTTTCTCAACCATTCCTTAATTTCAAACTCCCATATCTCGCGAACGGATTGACGAACTCGAGAAATTCCTGTTTCATCTGAAAGCAGAAACTCGCCCGATTACAGTGGTGTGTGTACTTTTCCCCTAGGCCATTCCAGTTATTGGTTTCGAGTATCAGACCAGCGAAATTTTTGATGGTTTCTCAACCATTCCTTAACTTCACACTCCCATATCTCGCGAACGGATTGACGAACACGAGAAATTCCTCTTGCATCTGAAAGCAGAAACTCGCCCCATTACAATGGTACGTGTATTTTTGCCCTAGACCTCTGTAGTTATTGGTTTCGAGTATCAGACATGCGAAAATTTTGATGGTTTCTCAACCATTCCTTATCTTCAAACTCCCATATCTCGCGAACGAATTGACGAACTCGAGAAATTCTTGTTGGATCTGAAAGCAGAAATTCGCCGGATTACAGCGGTATGTGTATATTTGCCCTAGGCCAGAGTAGTTATTGGTTTCGTGTATCAGATTTGCGAAAATTTTGATGGTTTCTCAACCGTTCCTTAATTACAAACTCCCATATCTCGCGAACGGATTGACAAACTCGAGAAATTCCTGTTGCATCTGAAAGTTGAAACTCGCCCCATTACAATGGTGTGTGTACTTTTCCCCTAGGACATTCCAGTTATTGGTTTCGAGTATCAGACCAGCGAAATTTTTGATGGTTTCTCAACCATTCCTTAACTTCAAACTCCCATATCTCGCGAACGGATTGACGAACTCGAGAAATTCCTGTTTCATCTGAAAGCAGAAACTCGCGCGATTACAACAGTATGTGTATTTTTCCCCTAGGCCTTTGTGGTTATTTGTTTCGAGTATTAGACTTGCGAAAATTTTGATGGTTTCTCAACCGTTCCTTAATTTCAAACTCCCATATCTCGCGAACGGATTGACAAACTCGAGAAATTCCTGTTGCATCTGAAAGTTGAAACTCGCCCCATTACAATGGTGTGTGTACTTTTCCCCTAGGCCATTCCAGTTATTGGTTTCGAGTATCAGACCAGCGAAAATTTTGATGGTTTCTCAACCATTCCTTAACTTCAAACTCCCATATCTCGCGAACGGATTGACGAACTCGAGAAATTCCTGTTTCATCTGAAAGCAGAAACTCGCCCGATTACAGTGGTGTGTGTACTTTTCCCCTAGGCCATTACAGTTATTGGTTTCGAGTATCAGAGCGGCGAAAATTTTGATGGTTTCTCAACCATTCCTTAATTTCAAACTCCCATATCTCGCGAACGGATTGACGAACTCGAGAAATTCCTGTTTCATCTGAAAGCAGAAACTCGCCCGATTACAGTGGTGTGTGTACTTTTCCCCTAGGCCATTCCAGTTATTGGTTTCGAGTATCAGACCAGCGAAATTTTTGATGGTTTCTCAACCATTCCTTAAATTCAAACTCCCATATCTCGCGAACGGATTGACGAACTCGAGAAACTCCTATTGCATCTGAAAGCAGAAACTCGCCCGATTACAACGGTATGTGTATTTTTGCACTAGGCCTCTGTACTTATTGGTTTCGAGTATCAGACTTGCGAAAATTTTGATGGTTTCTCAACCGTTCCTTAAATTCAAACTCCCATATCTCGCGAACGGATTGACGAACTCGAGAAAATCCAGTTTCATCTGAAAGTAGAAACTCGCCCGATTACAACGGTATGTGTCTTTTCCCCTAGGCCATTCCAGTTATTGGTTTCGAGTATCAGACCAGCGAAATTTTTGATGGTTTCTCAACCATTCCTTAACTTCAAACTCCCATATCTCGCGAACGGATTGACGAACTCGAGAAATTCCTATTGCATCTGAAAGCAGAAACTCGCCCGATTACAGTGGTGTGTGTACTTTTCCCCTAGGCCATTCCAGTTATTGGTTTCGAGTATCAGACCAGCGAAATTTTTGATGGTTTCTCAACCATTCCTTAACTTCACACTCCCATATCTCGCGAACGGATTGACGAACACGAGAAATTCCTCTTGCATCTGAAAGCAGAAACTCGCCCCATTACAATGGTATGTGTATTTTTGCCCTAGGCCTCTGTAGTTATTGGTTTCGAGTATCAGACATGCGAAAATTTTGATGGTTTCTCAACCATTCCTTATCTTCAAACTCCCATATCTCGCGAACGAATTGACGAACACGAGAAATTCCTCTTGCATCTGAAAGCAGAAACTCGCCCCATTACAATGGTATGTGTATATTTGCCCTAGGCCAGAGTAGTTATTGGTTTCGTGTATCAGATTTGCGAAAATTTTGATGGTTTCTCAACCGTTCCTTAATTACAAACTCCCATATCTCGCGAACGGATTGACAAACTCGAGAAATTCCTGTTGCATCTGAAAGTTGAAACTCGCCCCATTACAATGGTGTGTGTACTTTTCCCCTAGGCCATTCCAGTTATTGGTTTCGAGTATCAGACCAGCGAAATTTTTGATGGTTTCTCAACCATTCCTTAACTTCAAACTCCCATATCTCGCGAACGGATTGACGAACTCGAGAAATTCCTGTTTCATCTGAAAGCAGAAACTCGCGCGATTACAACAGTATGTGTATTTTTCCCCTAGGCCTTTGTGGTTATTTGTTTCGAGTATTAGACTTGCGAAAATTTTGATGGTTTCTCAACCGTTCCTTAATTTCAAACTCCCATATCTCGCGAACGGATTGACAAACTCGAGAAATTCCTGTTGCATCTGAAAGTTGAAACTCGCCCCATTACAATGGTGTGTGTACTTTTCCCCTAGGCCATTCCAGTTATTGGTTTCGAGTATCAGACCAGCGAAAATTTTGATGGTTTCTCAACCATTCCTTAACTTCAAACTCCCATATCTCGCGAACGGATTGACGAACTCGAGAAATTCCTGTTTCATCTGAAAGCAGAAACTCGCCCGATTACAGTGGTGTGTGTACTTTTCCCCTAGGCCATTACAGTTATTGGTTTCGAGTATCAGAGCGGCGAAAATTTTGATGGTTTCTCAACCATTCCTTAATTTCAAACTCCCATATCTCGCGAACGGATTGACGAACTCGAGAAATTCCTTATTCATCTGAAAGCAGAAACTCGCCCGATTACAGTGGTGTGTGTACTTTTCCCCTAGGCCATTCCAGTTATTGGTTTCGAGTATCAGACCAGCGAAATTTTTGATGGTTTCTCAACCATTCCTTAACTTCAAACTCCCATATCTCGCGAACGGATTGACGAACTCGAGAAACTCCTATTGCATCTGAAAGCAGAAACTCGCCCGATTACAACGGTATGTGTATTTTTGCACTAGGCCTCTGTACTTATTGGTTTCGAGTATCAGACTTGCGAAAATTTTGATGGTTTCTCAACCGTTCCTTAAATTCAAACTCCCATATCTCGCGAACGGATTGACGAACTCGAGAAAATCCAGTTTCATCTGAAAGTAGAAACTCGCCCGATTACAACGGTATGTGTCTTTTCCCCTAGGCCATTCCAGTTATTGGTTTCGAGTATCAGACCAGCGAAATTTTTGATGGTTTCTCAACCATTCCTTAAATTCAAACTCCCATATCTCGCGAACGGATTGACGAACTCGAGAAATTCCTATTGCATCTGAAAGCAGAAACTCGCCCGATTACATCGGTGTGTGCATTTTTGCCCTAGGCCATAGTAGTTATTGGTTTCGAGTATCAGACTTGCGAAAATTTTGATGGTTTCTCAACCATTCCTTAACTTCAAACTCCCATATCGCGCGAACGGATTGACGAACACGAGAAATTCCTACTGCATCTGACAGCAGAAACTCGCCCGATTTCAACGGTATGTTTACTTTTCCCCTAGGCCATTCCAGTTATTGGTTTCGAGTATCAGACCAGCGAAAATTTTGATGGTTTCTCAACCATTCCTTAATTTCACACACACATATCTCGCGAACGGATTGACGAACACGAGAAATTCCTCTTGCATCTGAAAGTAGAAACTCGCCCGATTACAACGGTGTGTGTACTTTTCCCCTAGGCCATGCCAGTTATTGGTTTCGAGTATCAGACATGCGAAAATTTTGATGGTTTCTCAACCATTCCTTAACTTCAAACTCCCGTATCACGCGAACGGATTGACGTACTCGAGAAATTCCTATTGCATCTGAAAGCAGAAACTCGCGCGATTACAACAGTATGTGTATTTTTCCCCTAGGCCTTTGTAGTTATTTGTTTCGAGTATGAGACCTGCGAAAATTTTGATGGTTTCTCAAACATTCCTTAACTTCACACTCCCATATCTCGCGAACGGATTGACGAACACGAGAAATTCCTCTTGCATCTGAAAGCAGAAACTCGCCCCATTACAATGGTATGTGTATTTTTGCCCTAGGCCTCTGTAGTTATTGGTTTCGAGTATCAGACATGCGAAAATTTTGATGGTTTCTCAACCATTCCTTATCTTCAAACTCCCATATCTCGCGAACGAATTGACGAACTCGAGAAATTCTTGTTGGATCTGAAAGCAGAAATTCGCCGGATTACAGCGGTATGTGTATATTTGCCCTAGGCCAGAGTAGTTATTGGTTTCGTGTATCAGATTTGCGAAAATTTTGATGGTTTCTCAACCGTTCCTTAATTACAAACTCCCATATCTCGCGAACGGATTGACAAACTCGAGAAATTCCTGTTGCATCTGAAAGTTGAAACTCGCCCCATTACAATGGTGTGTGAACTTTTCCCCTAGGCCATTCCAGTTATTGGTTTCGAGTATCAGACCAGCGAAATTTTTGATGGTTTCTCAACCATTCCTTAATTTCAAACTCCCATATCTCGCGAACGGATTGACAAACTCGAGAAATTCCTGTTGCATCTGAAAGTTGAAACTCGCCCCATTACAATGGTGTGTGTACTTTTCCCCTAGGCCATTCCAGTTATTGGTTTCGAGTATCAGACCAGCGAAATTTTTGATGGTTTCTCAACCATTCCTTAACTTCAAACTCCCATATCTCGCGAACGGATTGACGAACTCGAGAAATTCCTGTTTCATCTGAAAGCAGAAACTCGCGCGATTACAACAGTATGTGTATTTTTCCCCTAGGCCTTTGTGGTTATTTGTTTCGAGTATTAGACTTGCGAAAATTTTGATGGTTTCTCAACCATTCCTTAACTTCAAACTCCCATATCTCGCGAACAGATTGACGAACTCGAGAGATTCCTGTTTCATCTGAAAGCAGAAACTCGCCCGATTACAGTGGTGTGTGTACTTTTCCCCTAGGCCATTACAGTTATTGGTTTCGAGTATCAGACCAGCGAAAATTTTGATGGTTTCTCAACCATTCCTTAAATTCAAACTCCCATATCTCGCGAACGGTTTGACGAAATCGAGATATTCCTGTTGCATCTGAAAGTAGAAAATCGCCCGATTACAATGGTGTGTGTACTTTTCCCCTAGGCCGTTCCAGTTATTGGTTTCGAGTATCAGACCAGCGAAATTTTGATGATTTCTCAACCATTCCTTAACTTCGAACTCCCATATCTCGCGAACGGATTCACGAACTTGAGAAATTCCTGTTGCATCTGAAACTAGAAACTCGCACGACTGCAACGTCATGTGTATTTTTCCCCTAGGCCTTTGTAGTTATTGGTTTCGGGAATCAGACCAGCGAAAATTTTGATGGTTTCTCAGCCGTTCCTTAAATTCAAACTCCCATATCTCGCGAACGGTTTGACGAACTCGAGAAATTCCTGTTGCATCTGAAAGTAGAACATCGCCCGATTACAATGGCGTGCGTACTTTTCCCCTAGGCCTTTGTAGTTATTGGTTTCGGGAATCAGACTTGCGAAAATTTTTGTGGTTTCTCAACCATTCCTTAACTTCTAACTCCCATATCTAGCGAACGGATTGACGATCTCGAGAAATTCCTGTTGCATCTGAAAGTAGAAACACGCCCGATTACAGTGGTGAGCGTACCTTCCCCCTAGGCCATTCCAGTTATTGGTTTCGAGTATCAGACCAGCGAAAATTTTGATGGTTTCTCAACCATTCCTTAACTTCAAACTCCCATATATCGCGAACGGATTGACGACCACGAGAAATTCCTATTCCATCTGACAGCAGAAACTCGCCCGATTGCAAGGGTACGTGTATTTTTGCCCTAGGCCATAGTAGTTATTGGTTTCGAGTATCAGACATGCGAAAATTTTGATGGTTTCTCAACCATTCCTTATCTTCAAACTCCCATATCTCGCGAACGAATTGGCGAACTCGAGAAATTCTTGTTGGATCTGAAAGCAGAAATTCGCCGGATTACAGCGGTATGTGTATATTTGCCCTAGGCCAGAGTAGTTATTGGTTTCGTGTATCAGATTTGCGAAAATTTTGATGGTTTCTCAACCGTTCCTTAATTTCAAACTCCCATATCTCGCGAACGGATTGACAAACTCGAGAAATTCCTGTTGCATCTGAAAGTTGAAACTCGCCCCATTACAATGGTGTGTGTACTTTTCCCCTAGGCCATTCCAGTTATTGGTTTCGAGTATCAGACCAGCGAAAATTTTGATGGTTTCTCAACCATTCCTTAACTTCAAACTCCCATATCTCGCGAACGGATTGACGAACTCGAGAAATTCCTGTTTCATCTGAAAGCAGAAACTCGCCCGATCACAGTGGTGTGTGTACTTGTCCCCTAGGCCATTACAGTTATTGGTTTCGAGTATCAGACCGGCGAAAATTTTGATGGTTTCTCAACCATTCCTTAATTTCAAACTCCCATATCTCGCGAACGGATTGACGAACTCGAGAAATTCCTGTTTCATCTGAAAGCAGAAACTCGCCCGATTACAGTGGTGTGTGTACTTTTCCCCTAGGCCATTCCAGTTATTGGTTTCGAGTATCAGACCAGCGAAATTTTTGATGGTTTCTCAACCATTCCTTAACTTCACACTCCCATATCTCGCGAACGGATTGACGAACACGAGAAATTCCTCTTGCATCTGAAAGCAGAAACTCGCCCCATTACAATGGTATGTGTATTTTTGCCCTAGGCCTCTGTAGTTATTGGTTTCGAGTATCAGACATGCGAAAATTTTGATGGTTTCTCAACCATTCCTTATCTTCAAACTCCCATATCTCGCGAACGAATTGACGAACTCGAGAAATTCTTGTTGGATCTGAAAGCAGAAATTCGCCGGATTACAGCGGTATGTGTATATTTGCCCTAGGCCAGAGTAGTTATTGGTTTCGTGTATCAGATTTGCGAAAATTTTGATGGTTTCTCAACCGTTCCTTAATTACAAACTCCCATATCTCGCGAACGGATTGACAAACTCGAGAAATTCCTGTTGCATCTGAAAGTTGAAACTCGCCCCATTACAATGGTGTGTGTACTTTTCCCCTAGGACATTCCAGTTATTGGTTTCGAGTATCAGACCAGCGAAATTTTTGATGGTTTCTCAACCATTCCTTAACTTCAAACTCCCATATCTCGCGAACGGATTGACGAACTCGAGAAATTCCTGTTTCATCTGAAAGCAGAAACTCGCGCGATTACAACAGTATGTGTATTTTACCCCTAGGCCTTTGTGGTTATTTGTTTCGAGTATTAGACTTGCGAAAATTTTGATGGTTTCTCAACCGTTCCTTAATTTCAAACTCCCATATCTCGCGAACGGATTGACAAACTCGAGAAATTCCTGTTGCATCTGAAAGTTGAAACTCGCCCCATTACAATGGTGTGTGTACTTTTCCCCTAGGCCATTCCAGTTATTGGTTTCGAGTATCAGACCAGCGAAAATTTTGATGGTTTCTCAACCATTCCTTAACTTCAAACTCCCATATCTCGCGAACGGATTGACGAACTCGAGAAATTCCTGTTTCATCTGAAAGCAGAAACTCGCCCGATTACAGTGGTGTGTGTACTTTTCCCCTAGGCCATTACAGTTATTGGTTTCGAGTATCAGAGCGGCGAAAATTTTGATGGTTTCTCAACCATTCCTTAATTTCAAACTCCCATATCTCGCGAACGGATTGACGAACTCGAGAAATTCCTGTTTCATCTGAAAGCAGAAACTCGCCCGATTACAGTGGTGTGTGTACTTTTCCCCTAGGCCATTCCAGTTATTGGTTTCGAGTATCAGACCAGCGAAATTTTTGATGGTTTCTCAACCATTCCTTAAATTCAAACTCCCATATCTCGCGAACGGATTGACGAACTCGAGAAACTCCTATTGCATCTGAAAGCAGAAACTCGCCCGATTACAACGGTATGTGTATTTTTGCACTAGGCCTCTGTACTTATTGGTTTCGAGTATCAGACTTGCGAAAATTTTGATGGTTTCTCAACCGTTCCTTAAATTCAAACTCCCATATCTCGCGAACGGATTGACGAACTCGAGAAAATCCAGTTTCATCTGAAAGTAGAAACTCGCCCGATTACAACGGTATGTGTCTTTTCCCCTAGGCCATTCCAGTTATTGGTTTCGAGTATCAGACCAGCGAAATTTTTGATGGTATCTCAACCATTCCTTAACTTCAAACTCCCATATCTCGCGAACGGATTGACGAACTCGAGAAATTCCTATTGCATCTGAAAGCAGAAACTCGCCCGATTACAGTGGTGTGTGTACTTTTCCCCTAGGCCATTCCAGTTATTGGTTTCGAGTATCAGACCAGCGAAATTTTTGATGGTTTCTCAACCATTCCTTAACTTCACACTCCCATATCTCGCGAACGGATTGACGAACACGAGAAATTCCTCTTGCATCTGAAAGCAGAAACTCGCCCCATTACAATGGTATGTGTATTTTTGCCCTAGGCCTCTGTAGTTATTGGTTTCGAGTATCAGACATGCGAAAATTTTGATGGTTTCTCAACCATTCCTTATCTTCAAACTCCCATATCTCGCGAACGAATTGACGAACACGAGAAATTCCTCTTGCATCTGAAAGCAGAAACTCGCCCCATTACAATGGTATGTGTATATTTGCCCTAGGCCAGAGTAGTTATTGGTTTCGTGTATCAGATTTGCGAAAATTTTGATGGTTTCTCAACCGTTCCTTAATTACAAACTCCCATATCTCGCGAACGGATTGACAAACTCGAGAAATTCCTGTTGCATCTGAAAGTTGAAACTCGCCCCATTACAATGGTGTGTGTACTTTTCCCCTAGGCCATTCCAGTTATTGGTTTCGAGTATCAGACCAGCGAAATTATTGATGGTTTCTCAACCATTCCTTAACTTCAAACTCCCATATCTCGCGAACGGATTGACGAACTCGAGAAATTCCTGTTTCATCTGAAAGCAGAAACTCGCGCGATTACAACAGTATGTGTATTTTTCCCCTAGGCCTTTGTGGTTATTTGTTTCGAGTATTAGACTTGCGAAAATTTTGATGGTTTCTCAACCGTTCCTTAATTTCAAACTCCCATATCTCGCGAACGGATTGACAAACTCGAGAAATTCCTGTTGCATCTGAAAGTTGAAACTCGCCCCATTACAATGGTGTGTGTACTTTTCCCCTAGGCCATTCCAGTTATTGGTTTCGAGTATCAGACCAGCGAAAATTTTGATGGTTTCTCAACCATTCCTTAACTTCAAACTCCCATATCTCGCGAACGGATTGACGAACTCGAGAAATTCCTGTTTCATCTGAAAGCAGAAACTCGCCCGATTACAGTGGTGTGTGTACTTTTCCCCTAGGCCATTACAGTTATTGGTTTCGAGTATCAGAGCGGCGAAAATTTTGATGGTTTCTCAACCATTCCTTAATTTCAAACTCCCATATCTCGCGAACGGATTGACGAACTCGAGAAATTCCTTATTCATCTGAAAGCAGAAACTCGCCCGATTACAGTGGTGTGTGTACTTTTCCCCTAGGCCATTCCAGTTATTGGTTTCGAGTATCAGACCAGCGAAATTTTTGATGGTTTCTCAACCATTCCTTAACTTCAAACTCCCATATCTCGCGAACGGATTGACGAACTCGAGAAACTCCTATTGCATCTGAAAGCAGAAACTCGCCCGATTACAACGGTATGTGTATTTTTGCACTAGGCCTCTGTACTTATTGGTTTCGAGTATCAGACTTGCGAAAATTTTGATGGTTTCTCAACCGTTCCTTAAATTCAAACTCCCATATCTCGCGAACGGATTGACGAACTCGAGAAAATCCAGTTTCATCTGAAAGTAGAAACTCGCCCGATTACAACGGTATGTGTCTTTTCCCCTAGGCCATTCCAGTTATTGGTTTCGAGTATCAGACCAGCGAAA
Organism: Ptiloglossa arizonensis; assembly: GCF_051014685.1. NCBI lineage: Eukaryota > Metazoa > Arthropoda > Insecta > Hymenoptera > Colletidae > Ptiloglossa > Ptiloglossa arizonensis. Next base: position 157,032 of record NW_027478825.1, on the reverse strand, counting down.
TTTTTGATGGTTTCTCAACCATTCCTTAAATTCAAACTCCCATATCTCGCGAACGGATTGACGAACTCGAGAAATTCCTATTGCATCTGAAAGCAGAAACTCGCCAGATTACATCGGTGTGTGCATTTTTGCCCTAGGCCATAGTAGTTATTGGTTTCGAGTATCAGACTTGCGAAAATTTTGATGGTTTCTCAACCATTCCTTAACTTCAAACTCCCATATCGCGCGAACGGATTGACGAACACGAGAAATTCCTACTGCATCTGACAGCAGAAACTCGCCCGATTTCAACGGTATGTTTACTTTTCCCCTAGGCCATTCCAGTTATTGGTTTCGAGTATCAGACCAGCGAAAATTTTGATGGTTTCTCAACCATTCCTTAACTTCACACACACATATCTCGCGAACGGATTGACGAACACGAGAAATTCCTCTTGCATCTGAAAGTAGAAACTCGCCCGATTACAACGGTGTGTGTACTTTTCCCCTAGGCCATGCCAGTTATTGGTTTCGAGTATCAGACATGCGAAAATTTTGATGGTTTCTCAACCATTCCTTAACTTCAAACTCCCGTATCACGCGAACGGATTGACGTACTCGAGAAATTCCTATTGCATCTGAAAGCAGAAACTCGCGCGATTACAACAGTATGTGTATTTTTCCCCTAGGCCTTTGTAGTTATTTGTTTCGAGTATGAGACCTGCGAAAATTTTGATGGTTTCTCAAACATTCCTTAACTTCACACTCCCATATCTCGCGAACGGATTGACGAACACGAGAAATTCCTCTTGCATCTGAAAGCAGAAACTCGCCCCATTACAATGGTATGTGTATTTTTGCCCTAGGCCTCTGTAGTTATTGGTTTCGAGTATCAGACATGCGAAAATTTTGATGGTTTCTCAACCATTCCTTATCTTCAAACTCCCATATCTCGCGAACGAATTGACGAACTCGAGAAATTCTTGTTGGATCTGAAAGCAGAAATTCGCCGGATTACAGCGGTATGTGTATATTTGCCCTAGGCCAGAGTAGTTATTGGTTTCGTGTATCAGATTTGCGAAAATTTTGATGGTTTCTCAACCGTTCCTTAATTACAAACTCCCATATCTCGCGAACGGATTGACAAACTCGAGAAATTCCTGTTGCATCTGAAAGTTGAAACTCGCCCCATTACAATGGTGTGTGAACTTTTCCCCTAGGCCATTCCAGTTATTGGTTTCGAGTATCAGACCAGCGAAATTTTTGATGGTTTCTCAACCATTCCTTAACTTCAAACTCCCATATCTCGCGAACGGATTGACGAACTCGAGAAATTCCTGTTTCATCTGAAAGCAGAAACTCGCCCGATTACAGTGGTGTGTGTACTTTTCCCCTAGGCCATTACAGTTATTTGTTTCGAGTATCAGACCAGCGAAATTTTTGATGATTTCTCAACCATTCCTTAACTTCGAACTCCCATATCTCGCGAACGGATTCACGAACTTGAGAAATTCCTGTTTCATCTGAAACTAGAAACTCGCACGACTGCAACGTCATGTGTATTTTTCCCCTAGGCCTTTTTAGTTATTGGTTTCGGGAATCAGACTTGCGAAAATTTTGGTGGTTTCTCAACCATTCCTTAACTTCTAACTCCCATATCTAGCGAACGGATTGACGATCTCGAGAAATTCCTGTTGCATCTGAAAGTAGAAACACGCCCGATTACAGTGGTGTGTGTACCTTCCCACTAGGCCATTCCAGTTATTGGTTTCGAGTATCAGACATGCGAAAATTTTGATGGTTTCTCAACCATTCCTTAACTTCACACACACATATCTCGCGAACGGATTGACGAACACGAGAAATTCCTCTTGCATCTGAAAGTAGAAACACACCCCATTACAGTGGTGTGTGTACTTCTCCCCTAGGCCACTCCAGTTATTGGTTTCGAGTATCAGACCAGCGATAATTTTGATGGTTTCTCAACCATTCCTTAACTTCAAAGTCCCATATCTCGCGAACGGATTGACGAACTCGAGAAATTCCTGTTGCATCTGAAAGTAGAAGCTCGCCCGATTACAGCGGTATGTGTATTTTAGCCCTAGGCCATAGTAGTTGTTGGTTTCGAGTATCAGAGTTGCGAAAATTTTGATTGTTTCTCAACCATTCTTTAATTTCAAACTCCCATATCTCAGGAACGGATTGACGAACACGAGAAATTCCTGTTGCATCTGAAAGTAGAAACTAGCACGATTACCACGGCATGTGTACTTTTCCCCTAGGCCATTACAGTTATTGGTTTCGAGTATCAGACCAGCGAAAATTTTGATGGTTTCTCAACCGTTCCTTAAATTCAAACTCCCATATCTCGCGAACGGTTTGACGAACTCGAGAAATTCCTGTTGCATCTGAAAGTAGAAAATCGCCCGATTACAATGGTGTGTGTACTTTTCCCCTAGGCCTTTGTAGTTATTGGTTTCGGGAATCATACTTGCGAAAATTTTTGTGGTTTCTCAACCATTCCTTAACTTCTAACTCCGATATCTAGCGAACGGATTGACGATCTCGAGAAATTCCTGTTGCATCTGAAAGTAGAAACACGCCCGATTACAGTGGTGTGCGTACCTTCCCCCTAGGCCATTCCAGTTATTATGTTCGAGTATCAGACCAGCGAAAATTTTGATGGTTTCTCAACCATTCCTTAACTTCAAACTCCCATATCTCGCGAACGGATTGACGAACTCGAGAAATTCCTGTTTCATCTGAAAGCAGAAACTCGCGCGATTACAACAGTATGTGTATTTTTCCCCTAGGCCTTTGTGGTTATTTGTTTCGAGTATTAGACTTGCGAAAATTTTGATGGTTTCACAACCATTCCTTAACTTCAAACTCCCATATCTCGCGAACGGATTGACGAACTCGAGAAATTCCTGTTTCATCTGAAAGCAGAAACTCGCCCGATTACAGTGGTGTGTGTACTTTCCCCCCAGGCCATTACAGTTATTGGTTTCGAGTATCAGACCAGCGAAAATTTTGATGGTTTCTCAACCATTCCTTAAATTCAAACTCCCATATCTCGCGAACGGTTTGACGAAATCGAGAAATTCCTGTTGCATCTGAAAGTAGAAAATCGCCCGATTACAATGGTGTGTGTACTTTTCCCCTAGGCCGTTCCAGTTATTGGTTTCGAGTATCAGACCAGCGAAATTTTTGATGATTTCTCAACCATTCCTTAACTTCGAACTCCCATATCTCGCGAACGGATTCACGAACTTGAGAAATTCCTGTTGCATCTGAAACTAGAAACTCGCACGACTGCAACGTCATGTGTATTTTTCCCCTAGGCCTTTGTAGTTATTGGTTTCGGGAATCAGACTTGCGAAAATTTTGGTGGTTTCTCAACCATTCCTTAACTTCTAACTCCCATATCTAGCGAACGGATTGACGATCTCGAGAAATTCCTGTGGCATCTGAAAGTAGAAACACGCCCGATTACAGTGGTGTGTGTACCTTCCCACTAGGCCATTCCAGTTATTGGTTTCGAGTATAAGACCAGCGAAAATTTTGATGGTTTCTCAACCATTGCTTAACTTCAAACTCCCATATCTCGCGAACGGATTGACGATCTCGAGAAATTCCTGTTGCATCTGAAAGTAGAAACACACCCCATTACAGTGGTGTGTGTACTTCTCCCCTAGGCCACTCCAGTTATTGGTTTCGAGTATCAGACCAGCGAAACTTTTGATGGTTTCTCAACCATTCCTTAATTTCAAACTCCCATATCTCGCGAACGGATTGACGAACTCGCGAAGTTCCTGTTGCTTCTGAAAGTAGAAACTCGCCCCATTACAATGGTGTGTGTACTTTTCCCCTAACCCATAGTAGTTATGGGTTTCCAGTATCAGACTTGCGAAAACTTTGATGATTTGTCAACCATTCCTTAACTTCAAACTCCCATATCGCGCGAACGGATTGACGAACACGAGAAATTCCTACTGCATCTGACAGCAGAAACTCGCCCGATTTCAACGGTATGTTTACTTTTCCCCTAGGCCATTCCAGTTATTGGTTTCGAGTATCAGACCAGCGAAAACTTTGATGGTTTCTCAACCATTCCTTAATTTCAAACTCCCATATCTCGCGAACGGATTGACGAACTCGCGAAGTTCCTGTTGCTTCTGAAAGTAGGAACTCGTCCCATTACAATGGTGTGTGTACTTTTCCCCTAACCCATAGTAGTTATGGGTTTCGAGTATCAGACTTGCGAAAATTTTGATGGTTTGTCAACCACTCCTAAACTTCAAACTCCCATATCTCGCGAACGGATTGACAAACTCGAGAAATTCCTCTTTCATCTGAAAGTAGAAACTCGCCCGATTACAACGGTATGTGTATTTTTGCCCTAGGCCTCTGTAGTTATTGGTTTCGAGTATCAGACTTGCGAAAATTTTGATGGTTTCTCACCCGTTCCTTAAATTCAAACTCCCATATCTCGCGAACGGATTGACGAACTCGAGAAATTCCTATTGCATCTGAAAGTAGAAACTCGCCCGATTACAGCGGTGTGTGTATTTTTGCCCTAGGCCATAGTAGTTATTGGTTTCGAGTTTCAGACTTGCGAAAATTTTGATGGTTTCTTAACCATTCCTTAAATTCAAACTCCCATATCTCGCGAACGGATTGACGAACACGAGAAATTCCTATTGCATCTAACAGCAGAAACTCGCCCGATTTCAACGGTATGTGTACTTTTCCCCTAGGCCATTCCAGTTATTGGTTACGAGTATCAGACCAGCGAAAATTTTGATGGTTTCTCAACCATACCCTAACTTCAAACTCCCATATCTCGCGAACGGATTGACAAACTCGAGAAATTCCTGTTGCCTCTGAAAGTAGAAACACGCCCCATTACAATGGTGTGTGTACTTTTCCCCTAGGCCATTCCAGTTATTCGTTTCCAGTATCAGACTTGCGAAATTTTTTATGGTGTCTCAACCATTCCTTAACTTCAAACTCCCATATCTCGCGAACGGATGGACGAACTCGAGAAATTCCTGTTTCATCTGAAAGTAGAAATTCGCCCGATTACAACGGTATGTGTATTTTTCCCCTAGGCCATTGTAGTTATTGGTTTCGAGTATCACACATGCGAAAATTTTTATGGTTGCTCAACCATTCCTTAACTTCAAACTCCCATATCTCGCGAACGGATTGACGAACTCGAGAAATTCCTCTTGCATCTGAAAGTAGAAACTCGCCCCATTACAATGGTGTGTGTACTTTTCCCCTAACCCATAGTAGTTATGGGTTTCGAGTATCAGACTTGCGAAAATTTTGATGGTTTGTCAACCATTCCTTAACTTCAAACTCCCATATCTCGCGAACGGATTCACGAACTCGAGAAACTCCTATTGCATCTGAAAGCAGAAACTCGCCCGATTACAACGGTATGTGTATTTTTGCCCTAGGCCTCTGTGGTTATTGGTTTCGAGTATCAGACTTGCGAAAATTTTGATGGTTTCTCAACCGTTCCTTAAATTCAAACTCCCATATCTCGCGAACGGTTTGACGAACTCGAGAAATTCCTGTTGCATCTGAAAGTAGAAACTCGCCCGATTACAAGGGTATGTGTATTTTTCCCCTAGGACTTTGTAGTTATTGGTTTCGGGAATCAGACTTGCGAAAATTTTGATGGTTGCACAACCATTCCTTAACTTCAAACTCCCATATCTCGCGAACGAATTGACGAACTCGACAAATTCTTCTTGCATCTGAAAGCAGAAACTCGCCCGATTACAGCGGTGTGTGTATTTTTCCCCTAGGCCTTTGTAGTTATTTGTTTCGAGTATCAGACTTGCGAAAATTTTGATGGTTTCTCAACCATTCCTTAACTTCAAACTCCCATATCTCGGGAACGGATTGACGACCACGAGAAATTCCTATTGCATCTGAAAGCAGAAACTCGCTCGATTGCAAGGGTACGTGTATTTTTGCCCTAGGCCATAGTAGTTATTGGTTTCGAGTATCAGACATGCGAAAATTTTGATGGTTTCTCAACCATTCCTTATCTTCAAACTCCCATATCTCGCGAACGAATTGACGAACTCGAGAAATTCTTGTTGGATCTGAAAGCAGAAATTCGCCGGATTACAGCGGTATGTGTATATTTGCCCTAGGCCATAGTAGTTATTGGTTTCGAGTATCAGACTTGCGAAAATTTTGATGGTTTCTCAACCATTCCTTTATTTCAAACTCCCATATCTCGCGAACGGATTGACAAACTCGAGAAATTCCTGTTGCATCTGAAAGTTGAAACTCGCCCGATTACAGTGGTGTGTGTACCTTCCCCCTAGGCCATTCCAGTTATTGGTTTCGAGTATCAGACCAGCGAAAATTTTGATGGTTTCTCAACCATTTCTTAACTTCAAACTCCCGTATCACGCGAACGGATTGACGAACTCGAGAAATTCCTATTGCATCTGAAAGCAGAAACTCGCGCGATTACAACAGTATGTGTATTTTTCCCCTAGGCCTTTGTAGTTATTTGTTTCGAGTATCAGACCAGCGAAAATTTTGATGGTTTCTCAACCATTCCTTAACTTCAAACTCCCATATCTCGCGAACGGATTGACGAACTCGAGGAATTCCTGTTGCATCTGAAAGTAGAAACTCGCACGATTACAACGGCATGTTTATTTTTCCCCTAGGCCTTTGTAGTTATTGGTTTCGGGAATCTGACTTGCGAAAATTTTGATGGTTTCTCAACCATTCCTTAACTTCTAACACACATATCTCGCGAACGGATTGACGATCTCAAGAAATTCCTGTTGCATCTGAAAGTAGAATCTCGCACGATTACAACGGCATGTGTATTTTTCCCCTAGGCCTTTGTAGTTATTCGTTTCGGGAATCTGACTTGCGAAAATTTTGATGGTTTCTCAACCATTCCTTAACTTCAAACTCCCATATCTCGCGAACGAAATGACGAACTCGAGAAATTCCTATTGCATCTGAAAGCAGAAATTCGCCCGATTACAACGGTATGTGTATTTTTGCCCTAGGCCTCTGTAGTTATTGGTTTCGAGTATCAGACTTGCGAAAATTTTGATGGTTTATCAACCATTCCTTAATTTCAAACTCCCATATCTCGCGAACGGATTGACGAACTCGCGAAGTTCCTGTTGCTTCTGAAAGTAGAAACTCGCCCCAATACAATGGTGTGTGTACTTTTCCCCTAACCCATAGTAGTTATGGGTTTCGAGTATCAGACTTGCGAAATTTTTGATGGTTTCTCAAACATTCCTAAACTTCAAACTCCCATATCTCGCGAACGGATTGACGAACTCGAGAAATTCCTCTTTCATCTGAAAGTAGAAACTCGCCCGATTACAACGGTATGTGTATTTTCCCCTAGGCCATTGTAGTTATTGGTTTCGAATATCAGACATTCGAAAATTTTGATCGTTTCTCAACCGTTCCTTAACTTCAAACTCCCATATTATGCGAACGGATTGACGAACTCGAGAAATTCCTATTGCATCTGAAAGCAGAAACTCGCCCGATTACATCGGTATAAGTATTTTTGCCCTAGGCCATAGTAGTTATTGGTTTCGAGTTTCAGACTTGCGAAAATTTTGATGGTTTCTTAACCATTCCTTAAATTCAAACTCCCATATCTCGCGAACGGATTGACGAACACGAGAAATTCCTATTGCATCTAACAGCAGAAACTCGCCCGATTTCAACGGTATGTGTACTTTTCCCCTAGGCCATTCCAGTTATTGGTTACGAGTATCAGACCAGCGAAAATTTTGATGGTTTCTCAACCATACCCTAACTTCAAACTCCCATATCTCGCGAACGGATTGACAAACTCGAGAAATTCCTGTTGCCTCTGAAAGTAGAAACACGCCCCATTACAATGGTGTGTGTACTTTTCCCCTAGGCCATTCCAGTTATTCGTTTCCAGTATCAGACTTGCGAAATTTTTTATGGTGTCTCAACCATTCCTTAACTTCAAACTCCCATATCTCGCGAACGGATGGACGAACTCGAGAAATTCCTGTTTCATCTGAAAGTAGAAATTCGCCCGATTACAACGGTATGTGTATTTTTCCCCTAGGCCATTGTAGTTATTGGTTTCGAGTATCACACATGCGAAAATTTTTATGGTTGCTCAACCATTCCTTAACTTCAAACTCCCATATCTCGCGAACGGATTGACGAACTCGAGAAATTCCTCTTGCATCTGAAAGTAGAAACTCGCCCCATTACAATGGTGTGTGTACTTTTCCCCTAACCCATAGTAGTTATGGGTTTCGAGTATCAGACTTGCGAAAATTTTGATGGTTTGTCAACCATTCCTTAACTTCAAACTCCCATATCTCGCGAACGGATTGACGAACTCGAGAAACTCCTATTGCATCTGAAAGCAGAAACTCGCCCGATTACAACGGTATGTGTATTTTTGCCCTAGGCCTCTGTGGTTATTGGTTTCGAGTATCAGACTTGCGAAAATTTTGATGGTTTCTCAACCGTTCCTTAAATATAACTCCCATATCTCGCGAACGGATTGACGAACTCGAGAAATTCCTGTTGCATCTGAAAGTAGAAACTCGCCCGATTACAAGGGTATGTGTATTTTTCCCCTAGGACTTTGTAGTTATTGGTTTCGGGAATCAGACTTGCGAAAATTTTGATGGTTGCACCACCATTCCTTAACTTCAAACTCCCATATCTCGCGAACGAATTGACGAACTCGACAAATTCTTCTTGCATCTGAAAGCAGAAACTCGCCCGATTACAGCGGTGTGTGTATTTTTCCCCTAGGCCTTTGTAGTTATTTGTTTCGAGTATCAGACTTGCGAAAATTTTGATGGTTTCTCAACCATTCCTTAACTTCAAACTCCCATATCTCGGGAACGGATTGACGACCACGAGAAATTCCTATTGCATCTGAAAGCAGAAACTCGCTCGATTGCAAGGGTACGTGTATTTTTGCCCTAGGCCATAGTAGTTATTGGTTTCGAGTATCAGACATGCGAAAATTTTGATGGTTTCTCAACCATTCCTTATCTTCAAACTCCCATATCTCGCGAACGAATTGACGAACTCGAGAAATTCTTGTTGGATCTGAAAGCAGAAATTCGCCGGATTACAGCGGTATGTGTATATTTGCCCTAGGCCATAGTAGTTATTGGTTTCGAGTATCAGACTTGCGAAAATTTTGATGGTTTCTCAACCATTCCTTTATTTCAAACTCCCATATCTCGCGAACGGATTGACAAACTCGAGAAATTCCTGTTGCATCTGAAAGTTGAAACTCGCCCGATTACAGTGGTGTGTGTACCTTCCCCCTAGGCCATTCCAGTTATTGGTTTCGAGTATCAGACCAGCGAAAATTTTGATGGTTTCTCAACCATTTCTTAACTTCAAACTCCCGTATCACGCGAACGGATTGACGAACTCGAGAAATTCCTATTGCATCTGAAAGCAGAAACTCGCGCGATTACAACAGTATGTGTATTTTTCCCCTAGGCCTTTGTAGTTATTTGTTTCGAGTATCAGACCAGCGAAAATTTTGATGGTTTCTCAACCATTCCTTAACTTCAAACTCCCATATCTCGCGAACGGATTGACGAACTCGAGAAATTCCTGTTGCATCTGAAAGTAGAAACTCGCACGATTACAACGGCATGTTTATTTTTCCCCTAGGCCTTTGTAGTTATTGGTTTCGGGAATCTGACTTGCGAAAATTTTGATGGTTTCTCAACCATTCCTTAACTTCAAACTCCCATATCTCGCGAACGGATTGACGAACTCGAGAAACTCCTATTGCATCTGAAAGCAGAAACTCGCCCGATTACAACGGTATGTGTATTTTTGCCCTAGGCCTCTGTGGTTATTGGTTTCGAGTATCAGACTTGCGAAAATTTTGATGGTTTCTCAACCGTTCCTTAAATATAACTCCCATATCTCGCGAACGGATTGACGAACTCGAGAAATTCCTGTTGCATCTGAAAGTAGAAACTCGCCCGATTACAAGGGTATGTGTATTTTTCCCCTAGGACTTTGTAGTTATTGGTTTCGGGAATCAGACTTGCGAAAATTTTGATGGTTGCACCACCATTCCTTAACTTCAAACTCCCATATCTCGCGAACGAATTGACGAACTCGACAAATTCTTCTTGCATCTGAAAGCAGAAACTCGCCCGATTACAGCGGTGTGTGTATTTTTCCCCTAGGCCTTTGTAGTTATTTGTTTCGAGTATCAGACTTGCGAAAATTTTGATGGTTTCTCAACCATTCCTTAACTTCAAACTCCCATATCTCGGGAACGGATTGACGACCACGAGAAATTCCTATTGCATCTGAAAGCAGAAACTCGCTCGATTGCAAGGGTACGTGTATTTTTGCCCTAGGCCATAGTAGTTATTGGTTTCGAGTATCAGACATGCGAAAATTTTGATGGTTTCTCAACCATTCCTTATCTTCAAACTCCCATATCTCGCGAACGAATTGACGAACTCGAGAAATTCTTGTTGGATCTGAAAGCAGAAATTCGCCGGATTACAGCGGTATGTGTATATTTGCCCTAGGCCATAGTAGTTATTGGTTTCGAGTATCAGACTTGCGAAAATTTTGATGGTTTCTCAACCATTCCTTTATTTCAAACTCCCATATCTCGCGAACGGATTGACAAACTCGAGAAATTCCTGTTGCATCTGAAAGTTGAAACTCGCCCGATTACAGTGGTGTGTGTACCTTCCCCCTAGGCCATTCCAGTTATTGGTTTCGAGTATCAGACCAGCGAAAATTTTGATGGTTTCTCAACCATTTCTTAACTTCAAACTCCCGTATCACGCGAACGGATTGACGAACTCGAGAAATTCCTATTGCATCTGAAAGCAGAAACTCGCGCGATTACAACAGTATGTGTATTTTTCCCCTAGGCCTTTGTAGTTATTTGTTTCGAGTATCAGACCAGCGAAAATTTTGATGGTTTCTCAACCATTCCTTAACTTCAAACTCCCATATCTCGCGAACGGATTGACGAACTCGAGAAATTCCTGTTGCATCTGAAAGTAGAAACTCGCACGATTACAACGGCATGTTTATTTTTCCCCTAGGCCTTTGTAGTTATTGGTTTCGGGAATCTGACTTGCGAAAATTTTGATGGTTTCTCAACCATTCCTTAACTTCTAACACACATATCTCGCGAACGGATTGACGATCTCAAGAAATTCCTGTTGCATCTGAAAGTAGAATCTCGCACGATTACAACGGCATGTGTATTTTTCCCCTAGGCCTTTGTAGTTATTCGTTTCGGGAATCTGACTTGCGAAAATTTTGATGGTTTCTCAACCATTCCTTAACTTCAAACTCCCATATCTCGCGAACGAAATGACGAACTCGAGAAATTCCTATTGCATCTGAAAGCAGAAATTCGCCCGATTACAACGGTATGTGTATTTTTGCCCTAGGCCTCTGTAGTTATTGGTTTCGAGTATCAGACTTGCGAAAATTTTGATGGTTTATCAACCATTCCTTAATTTCAAACTCCCATATCTCGCGAACGGATTGACGAACTCGCGAAGTTCCTGTTGCTTCTGAAAGTAGAAACTCGCCCCAATACAATGGTGTGTGTACTTTTCCCCTAACCCATAGTAGTTATGGGTTTCGAGTATCAGACTTGCGAAAATTTTGATGGTTTGTCAACCATTCCTTAACTTCAAACTCCCATATCTCGCGAACGGATTGACGAACTCGAGAAACTCCTATTGCATCTGAAAGCAGAAACTCGCCCGATTACAACGGTATGTGTATTTTTGCCCTAGGCCTCTGTGGTTATTGGTTTCGAGTATCAGACTTGCGAAAATTTTGATGGTTTCTCAACCGTTCCTTAAATTCAAACTCCCATATCTCGCGAACGGATTGACGAACTCGAGAAATTCCTGTTGCATCTGAAAGTAGAAACTCGCCCGATTACAAGGGTATGTGTATTTTTCCCCTAGGACTTTGTAGTTATTGGTTTCGGGAATCAGACTTGCGAAAATTTTGATGGTTGCACAACCATTCCTTAACTTCAAACTCCCATATCTCGCGAACGAATTGACGAACTCGACAAATTCTTCTTGCATCTGAAAGCAGAAACTCGCCCGATTACAGCGGTGTGTGTATTTTTCCCCTAGGCCTTTGTAGTTATTTGTTTCGAGTATCAGACTTGCGAAAATTTTGATGGTTTCTCAACCATTCCTTAACTTCAAACTCCCATATCTCGGGAACGGATTGACGACCACGAGAAATTCCTATTGCATCTGAAAGCAGAAACTCGCTCGATTGCAAGGGTACGTGTATTTTTGCCCTAGGCCATAGTAGTTATTGGTTTCGAGTATCAGACATGCGAAAATTTTGATGGTTTCTCAACCATTCCTTATCTTCAAACTCCCATATCTCGCGAACGAATTGACGAACTCGAGAAATTCTTGTTGGATCTGAAAGCAGAAATTCGCCGGATTACAGCGGTATGTGTATATTTGCCCTAGGCCATAGTAGTTATTGGTTTCGAGTATCAGACTTGCGAAAATTTTGATGGTTTCTCAACCATTCCTTTATTTCAAACTCCCATATCTCGCGAACGGATTGACAAACTCGAGAAATTCCTGTTGCATCTGAAAGTTGAAACTCGCCCGATTACAGTGGTGTGTGTACCTTCCCCCTAGGCCATTCCAGTTATTGGTTTCGAGTATCAGACCAGCGAAAATTTTGATGGTTTCTCAACCATTTCTTTACTTCAAACTCCCGTATCACGCGAACGGATTGACGAACTCGAGAAATTCCTATTGCATCTGAAAGCAGAAACTCGCGCGATTACAACAGTATGTGTATTTTTCCCCTAGGCCTTTGTAGTTATTTGTTTCGAGTATCAGACCAGCGAAAATTTTGATGGTTTCTCAACCATTCCTTAACTTCAAACTCCCATATCTCGCGAACGGATTGACGAACTCGAGAAATTCCTGTTGCATCTGAAAGTAGAAACTCGCACGATTACAACGGCATGTTTATTTTTCCCCTAGGCCTTTGTAGTTATTGGTTTCGGGAATCTGACTTGCGAAAATTTTGATGGTTTCTCAACCATTCCTTAACTTCTAACACACATATCTCGCGAACGGATTGACGATCTCAAGAAATTCCTGTTGCATCTGAAAGTAGAATCTCGCACGATTACAACGGCATGTGTATTTTTCCCCTAGGCCTTTGTAGTTATTCGTTTCGGGAATCTGACTTGCGAAAATTTTGATGGTTTCTCAACCATTCCTTAACTTCAAACTCCCATATCTCGCGAACGAAATGACGAACTCGAGAAATTCCTATTGCATCTGAAAGCAGAAATTCGCCCGATTACAACGGTATGTGTATTTTTGCCCTAGGCCTCTGTAGTTATTGGTTTCGAGTATCAGACTTGCGAAAATTTTGATGGTTTATCAACCATTCCTTAATTTCAAACTCCCATATCTCGCGAACGGATTGACGAACTCGCGAAGTTCCTGTTGCTTCTGAAAGTAGAAACTCGCACCAATACAATGGTGTGTGTACTTTTCCCCTAACCCATAGTAGTTATGGGTTTCGAGTATCAGACTTGCGAAAATTTTGATGGTTTGTCAACCATTCCTTAACTTCGAACTCCCAAATCTCGCGAAAGGATTGACGAACTCGAGAAACTCCTATTGCATCTGAAAGCAGAAACTCGCCCGATTACAACGGTATGTGTATTTTTGCCCTAGGCCTCTGTAGTTATTGGTTTCAAGTATCAGACTTGCGAAAATTTTGATGGTATCTCAACCGTTCCTTAAATTCAAACTCCCATATCTCGCGAACGGATTGACGAACTCGTGAAATTCCTGTTGCATCTGAAAGTAGAAACTCGCCCGATTACAGCGGTATGTGTATTTTTGCCCTAGGCCATAGTAGTTATTGGTTTCGAGTATCAGAGTTGCGAAAATTTTGATGGTTTGTCAACCATTCCTTAATTTCAAACTCCCATATCTCAGGAACGGATTGACGATCTCGAGAAATTCCTGTTGCTTCTGAAAGTAGAAACACGCCCGATTACAGTGGTGTGTGTACTTTTCCCCTAGGCCATTCCAGTTATTGGTTTCGAGTATCAGACCAGCCAAATTTTTGATGGTTTCTCAACCATTCCTTAACTTCAAACTCCCATATTAATGGAACGGATTGACGAACTCGAGAAATTCCTATTGCATCTGAAAGCAGAAACTCGCCCGATTACATCGGTGTGTGCATTTTTGCCCTAGGCCATAGTAGTTATTTGTTTCGAGTATCAGACTTGCGAAGATTTTGATGGTTTCTCAACCATTCCTTAACTTCAAACTCCCATATCGCGCGAACGGATTGACGAACACGAGAAATTCCTACTGCATCTGACAGCAGAAACTCGCCCGATTTCAACGGTATGTTTACTTTTCCCCTAGGCCATTCCAGTTATTGGTTTCGAGTATCAGACCAGCGAAAATTTTGATGGTTTCTCAACCATTCCTTAACTTCACACACACATATCTCGCGAACGGATTGACGAACACGAGAAATTCCTCTTGCATCTGAAAGTAGAAACTCGCCCGATTACAACGGTGTGTGTACTTTTCCTCTAGGCCATTGTAGTTATTGGTTTCGAGTATCAGACTTGCGAAAATTTTGATGGTTTCTCAACCATTTCTTAATTTCAAACTCCCATATCTCGCGAACGGATTGACGAACTCGCGAAGTTCCTGTTGCTTCTGAAAGTAGAAACTCGTCCCATTACAATGGTGTGTGTACTTTTCCCCTAACCCATAGTAGTTATGGGTTTCGAGTATCAGACCAGCGATAATTTTGATGGTTTCTCAACCATTCCTTAACTTCAAAGTCCCATATCTCGCGAACGGATTGACGAACTCGAGAAATTCCTGTTGCATCTGAAAGTAGAAGCTCGCCCGATTACAGCGGTATGTGTATTTTAGCCCTAGGCCATAGTAGTTATTGGTTTCGAGTATCAGAGTTGCGAAAATTTTGATGGTTTCTCAACCATTCCTTAATTTCAAACTCCCATATCTCAGGAACGGATTGACGAACACGAGAAATTCCTGTTGCATCGGAAAGTAGAAACTCGCCCCATTACAGTGGTGTGTGTACTTCTCCCCTAGGCCACTCCAGTTATTGGTTTCGAGTATCAGACCAGCGATAATTTTGATGGTTTCTCAACCATTCCTTAACTTCAAACTCCCATATCTCGCGAACGGATTGACGATCTCGAGAAATTCCTGTTGCATCTGAAAGTAGAAACACACCCCATTACAGTGGTGTGTGTACTTCTCCCCTAGGCCACTCCAGTTATTGGTTTCGAGTATCAGACCAGCAATAATTTTGATGGTTTCTCAACCATTCCTTAACTTCAAAGTCCCATATCTCGCGAACGGATTGACGAATTCGAGAAATTCCTGTTGCATCTGAAAGTAGAATCTCGCACGATTACAACGGCATGTGTATTTTTCCCCTAGGCCTTTGTAGTTATTCGTTTCGGGAATCTGACTTGCGAAAATTTTGATGGTTTCTCAACCATTCCTTAACTTCAAACTCCCATATCTCGCGAACGAAATGACGAACTCGAGAAATTCCTATTGCATCTGAAAGCAGAAATTCGCCCGATTACAACGGTATGTGTATTTTTGCCCTAGGCCTCTGTAGTTATTGGTTTCGAGTATCAGACTTGCGAAAATTTTGATGGTTTATCAACCATTCCTTAATTTCAAACTCCCATATCTCGCGAACGGATTGACGAACTCGCGAAGTTCCTGTTGCTTCTGAAAGTAGAAACTCGGACCAATACAATGGTGTGTGTACTTTTCCCCTAACCCATAGTAGTTATGGGTTTCGAGTATCAGACTTGCGAAAATTTTGATGGTTTGTCAACCATTCCTTAACTTCGAACTCCCAAATCTCGCGAAAGGATTGACGAACTCGAGAAACTCCTATTGCATCTGAAAGCAGAAACTCGCCCGATTACAACGGTATGTGTATTTTTGCCCTAGGCCTCTGTAGTTATTGGTTTCAAGTATCAGACTTGCGAAAATTTTGATGGTATCTCAACCGTTCCTTAAATTCAAACTCCCATATCTCGCGAACGGATTGACGAACTCGAGAAATTCCTGTTGCATCTGAAAGTAGAAACTCGCCCGATTACAGCGGTATGTGTATTTTTGCCCTAGGCCATAGTAGTTATTGGTTTCGAGTATCAGAGTTGCGAAAATTTTGATGGTTTGTCAACCATTCCTTAATTTCAAACTCCCATATCTCAGGAACGGATTGACGATCTCGAGAAATTCCTGTTGCTTCTGAAAGTAGAAACACGCCCGATTACAGTGGTGTGTGTACTTTTCCCCTAGGCCATTGCAGTTATTGGTTTCGAGTATCAGACAAGCGAAAATTTTGATGGTTTCTCAACCATTCCTTAATTTCAAACTCCCATATCTCGCGAACGGATTGACGAACACGAGAAATTCCTGTTGCTTCTGAAAGTAGAAACTCGCCCCATTACAATGGTGTGTGTACTTTTCCCCTTAGGCCATTCCAGTTATTGGTTTCGAGTATCAGACCAGCCAAATTTTTGATGGTTTCTCAACCATTCCTTAACTTCAAACTCCCATATTAATGGAACGGATTGACGAACTCGAGAAATTCCTATTGCATCTGAAAGCAGAAACTCGCCCGATTACATCGGTGTGTGCATTTTTGCCCTAGGCCATAGTAGTTATTTGTTTCGAGTATCAGACTTGCGAAGATTTTGATGGTTTCTCAACCATTCCTTAACTTCAAACTCCCATATCGCGCGAACGGATTGACGAACACGAGAAATTCCTACTGCATCTGACAGCAGAAACTCGCCCGATTTCAAGGGTATGTTTACTTTTCCCCTAGGCCATTCCAGTTATTGGTTTCGAGTATCAGACCAGCGAAAATTTTGATGGTTTCTCAACCATTCCTTAACTTCACACACACATATCTCGCGAACGGATTGACGAACACGAGAAATTCCTCTTGCATCTGAAAGTAGAAACTCGCCCGATTACAACGGTGTGTGTACTTTTCCCCTAGGCCATTGTAGTTATTGGTTTCGAGTATCAGACTTGCGAAAATTTTGATGGTTTCTCAACCATTTCTTAATTTCAAACTCCCATATCTCGCGAACGGATTGACGAACTCGCGAAGTTCCTGTTGCTTCTGAAAGTAGAAACTCGTCCCATTACAATGGTGTGTGTACTTTTCCCCTAACCCATAGTAGTTATGGGTTTCGAGTATCAGACCAGCGATAATTTTGATGGTTTCTCAACCATTCCTTAACTTCAAAGTCCCATATCTCGCGAACGGATTGACGAACTCGAGAAATTCCTGTTGCATCTGAAAGTAGAAGCTCGCCCGATTACAGCGGTATGTGTATTTTAGCCCTAGGCCATAGTAGTTATTGGTTTCGAGTATCAGAGTTGCGAAAATTTTGATGGTTTCTCAACCATTCCTTAATTTCAAACTCACATATCTCAGGAACGGATTGACGAACACGAGAAATTCCTGTTGCATCGGAAAGTAGAAACTCGCCCCATTACAGTGGTGTGTGTACTTCTCCCCTAGGCCACTCCAGTTATTGGTTTCGAGTATCAGACCAGCGATAATTTTGATGGTTTCTCAACCATTCCTTAACTTCAAACTCCCATATCTCGCGAACGGATTGACGATCTCGAGAAATTCCTGTTGCATCTGAAAGTAGAAACACACCCCATTACAGTGGTGTGTGTACTTCTCCCCTAGGCCACTCCAGTTATTGGTTTCGAGTATCAGATCAGCAATAATTTTGATGGTTTCTCAACCATTCCTTAACTTCAAAGTCCCATATCTCGCGAACGGATTGACGAACTCGAGAAATTCCTGTTGCATCTGAAAGTAGAAGCTCGCCCGATTACAGCGGTATGTGTATTTTAGCCCTAGGCCATAGTAGTTATTGGTTTCGAGTATCAGAGTTGCGAAAATTTTGATGGTTTCTCAACCATTCCTTAATTTCAAACTCCCATATCTCAGGAACGGATTGACGAACACGAGAAATTCCTGTTGCATCGGAAAGTAGAAACTCGCCCCATTACAGTGGTGTGTGTACTTCTCCCCTAGGCCACTCCAGTTATTGGTTTCGAGTATCAGACCAGCGATAATTTTGATGGTTTCTCAACCATTCCTTAACTTCAAACTCCCATATCTCGCGAACGGATTGACGATCTCGAGAAATTCCTGTTGCATCTGAAAGTAGAAACACGCCCGATTACAGTGGTGTGTGTACTTTTCCCCTAGGCCATTACAGTTATTGGTTTCGAGTATCAGACCAGCGAAAATTTTGATGGTTTCTCAACCGTTCCTTAAATTCAAACTCCCATATCTCGCGAACGGTTTGACGAACTCGAGAAATTCCTGTTGCATCTGAAAGTAGAAAATCGCCCGATTACAATGGTGTGTGTACTTTTCCCCTAGGCCTTTGTAGTTATTGGTTTCGGGAATCAGACTTGCGAAAATTTTTGTGGTTTCTCAACCATTCCTTAACTTCTAACTCCCATATCTAGCGAACGGATTGACGATCTCGAGAAATTCCTGTTGCATCTGAAAGTAGAAACACGCCCGATTACAGTGGTGTGCGTACCTTCCCACTAGGCCATTCCAGTTATTGGTTTCGAGTATCAGACCAGCGAAAATTTTGATGGTTTCTCAACCATTCCTTAACTTCAAACTCCCATATCTCGCGAACGGATTGATGATCTCGAGAAATTCCTGTTGCATCTGAAAGTAGAAACACACCCCATTACAGTGGTGTGTGTACTTCTCCCCTAGGCCACTCCAGTTATTGGTTTCGAGTATCAGACCAGCGATAATTTTGATGGTTTCTCAACCATTCCTTAACTTCAAAGTCCCATATCTCGCGAACGGATTGACGAACTCGAGAAATTCCTGTTGCATCTGAAAGTAGAAGCTCGCCCGATTACAGCGGTATGTGTATTTTAGCCCTAGGCCATAGTAGTTATTGGTTTCGAGTATCAGAGTTGCGAAAATTTTGATGGTTTCTCAACCATTCCTTAATTTCAAACTCCCATATCTCAGGAACGGATTGACGAACACGAGAAATTCCTGTTGCATCGGAAAGTAGAAACTCGCCCCATTACAGTGGTGTGTGTACTTCTCCCCTAGGCCACTCCAGTTATTGGTTTCGAGTATCAGACCAGCGATAATTTTGATGGTTTCTCAACCATTCCTTAACTTCAAACTCCCATATCTCGCGAACGGTTTGACGAACTCGAGAAATTCCTGTTGCATCGGAAAGTAGAAACTCGCCCCATTACAATGGTGTGTGTACTTTTCCCCTAGGCCATTCCAGTTATTGGTTTCGAGTATCAGACCAGCGAAACTTTTGATGGTTTCTCAACCATTCCTTAACTTCAAACTCCCATATCTCGCGAACGGATTGACGAACTCGAGAAATTCCTGTTGCATCTGAAAGTAGAAACTCGCACGATTACCACGGCATGTGTATTTTTCCCCTAGGCCTTTGTAGTTATTGGTTTCGGGAATCTGACTTGCGAAAATTTTGATGGTTTCTCAACCATTCCTTAACTTCAAACTCCCATATCTCGCGAACGGATTGACGAACTCGCGAAGTTCCTGTTGCTTCTGAAAGTAGAAACACGCCCCATTACAATGGTGTGTGTACTTTTCCCCTAACCCATAGTAGTTATGGGTTTCCAGTATCAGACTTGCGAAAACTTTGATGGTTTGTCAACCATTCCTTAACTTCAAACTCCCATATCTCGCGAACGGATTGACAAACTCGAGAAACTCCTATTGCATCTGAAAGCAGAAACTCGCCCGATTACATCGGTGTGTGCATTTTTGCCCTAGGCCATAGTAGTTATTTGTTTCGAGTATCAGACTTGCGAAAATTTTGATGGTTTCTCAACCATTCCTTAACTTCAAACTCCCATATCGCGCGAACGGATTGACGAACACGAGAAATTCCTACTGCATCTGACAGCAGAAACTCGCCCGATTTCAACGGTATGTTTACTTTTCCCCTAGGCCATTCCAGTTATTGGTTTCGAGTATCAGACCAGCGAAAACTTTGATGGTTTCTCAACCATTCCTTAATTTCAAACTCCCATATCTCGCGAACGGATTGACGAACTCGCGAAGTTCCTGTTGCTTCTGAAAGTAGAAACTCGTCCCATTACAATGGTGTGTGTACTTTTCCCCTAACCCATAGTAGTTATGGGTTTCGAGTATCAGACTTGCGAAAATTTTGATGGTTTGTCAACCACTCCTTCACTTGAAACTCCCATATCTCGCGAACGGATTGACGAACTCGAGAAATTCCTATTGCATCTGAAAGCAGAAACTCGCCCGATTACACCGGTATGTGTATTTTTGCCCTAGGCCTCTGTAGTTATTGGTTTCGAGTATCAGACTTGCGAAAATTTTGATGGTTTCTCACCCGTTCCTTAAATTCAAACTCCCATATCTCGCGAACGGATTGACGAACTCGAGAAATTCCTATTGCATCTGAAAGCAGAAACTCGCCCGATTACACCGGTATGTGTATTTTTGCCCTAGGCCTCTGTAGTTATTGGTTTCGAGTATCAGACTTGCGAAAATTTTGATGGTTTCTCACCCGTTCCTTAATTTCAAACTCCCATATCTCGCGAACGGATTGACGAACTCGAGAAATTCCTCTTTCATCTGAAAGTAGAAACTCGCCCGATTACAACGGTATGTGTATTTTCCCCTAGGCCATTGTAGTTATTGGTTTCGAATATCAGACATTCGAAAATTTTGATCGTTTCTCAACCATTCCTTAACTTCAAACTCCCATATTATGCGAACGGATTGACGAACTCGAGAAATTCCTATTGCATCTGAAAGCAGAAACTCGCCCGATTACATCGGTATATGTATTTTTGCCCTAGGCCATAGTAGTTATTGGTTTCGAGTTTCAGACTTGCGAAAATTTTGATGGTTTCTTAACCATTCCTTAAATTCAAACTCCCATATCTCGCGAACGGATTGACGAACACGAGAAATTCCTATTGCATCTAACAGCAGAAACTCGCCCGATTTCAACGGTATGTGTACTTTTCCCCTAGGCCATTCCAGTTATTGGTTACGAGTATCAGACCAGCGAAAATTTTGATGGTTTCTCAACCATTCCCTAGCTTCAAACTCCCATATCTCGCGAACGGATTGACAAACTCGAGAAATTCCTGTTGCCTCTGAAAGTAGAAACTCGCCCCATTACAATGGTGTGTGTACTTTTCCCCTAGGCCATTCCAGTTATTCGTTTCCAGTATCAGACTTGCGAAATTTTTTATGGTGTCTCAACCATTCCTTAACTTCAAACTCCCATATCTCGCGAACGGATGGACGAACTCGAGAAATTCCTGTTTCATCTGAAAGTAGAAATTCGCCCGATTACAACGGTATGTGTATTTTTCCCCTAGGCCATTGTAGTTATTGGTTTCGAGTATCACACATGCGAAAATTTTTATGGTTGCTCAACCATTCCTTAACTTCAAACTCCCATATCTCGCGAACGGATTGACGAACTCGAGAAATTCCTCTTGCATCTGAAAGTAGAAACTCGCCCCATTACAATGGTGTGTGTACTTTTCCCCTAACCCATAGTAGTTATGGGTTTCGAGTATCAGACTTGCGAAAATTTTGATGGTTTGTCAACCATTCCTTAACTTCAAACTCCCATATCTCGCGAACGGATTGACGAACTCGAGAAACTCCTATTGCATCTGAAAGCAGAAACTCGCCCGATTACAACGGTATGTGTATTTTTGCGCTAGGCCTCTGTGGTTATTGGTTTCGAGTATCAGACTTGCGAAAATTTTGATGGTTTCTCAACCGTTCCTTAAATTCAAACTCCCATATCTCGCGAACGGATGGACGAACTCGAGAAATTCCTGTTTCATCTGAAAGTAGAAATTCGCCCGATTACAACGGTATGTGTATTTTTCCCCTAGGCGATTGTAGTTATTGGTTTCGAGTATCACACATGCGAAAATTTTTATGGTTGCTCAACCATTCCTTAACTTCAAACTCCCATATCTCGCGAACGGATTGACGAACTCGAGAAATTCCTCTTGCATCTGAAAGTAGAAACTCGCCCCATTACAATGGTGTGTGTACTTTTCCCCTAACCCATAGTAGTTATGGGTTTCGAGTATCAGACTTGCGAAAATTTTGATGGTTTGTCAACCATTCCTTAACTTCAAACTCCCATATCTCGCGAACGGATTGACGAACTCGAGAAACACCTATTGCATCTGAAAGCAGAAACTCGCCCGATTACAACGGTATGTGTATTTTTGCCCTAGGCCTCTGTGGTTATTGGTTTCGAGTATCAGACTTGCGAAAATTTTGATGGTTTCTCAACCGTTCCTTAAATTCAAACTCCCATATCTCGCGAACGGATTGACGAACTCGAGAAATTCCTGTTGCATCTGAAAGTAGAAACTCGCCCGATTACAAGGGTATGTGTATTTTTCCCCTAGGACTTTGTAGTTATTGGTTTCGGGAATCAGACTTGCGAAAATTTTGATGGTTGCACAACCATTCCTTAACTTCAAACTCCCATATCTCGCGAACGAATTGACGAACTCGACAAATTCTTCTTGCATCTGAAAGCAGAAACTCGCCCGATTACAGCGGTGTGTGTATTTTTCCCCTAGGCCTTTGTAGTTATTTGTTTCGAGTATCAGACTTGCGAAAATTTTGATGGTTTCTCAACCATTCCTTAACTTCAAACTCCCATATCTCGGGAACGGATTGACGACCACGAGAAATTCCTATTGCATCTGAAAGCAGAAACTCGCTCGATTGCAAGGGTACGTGTATTTTTGCCCTAGGCCATAGTAGTTATTGGTTTCGAGTATCAGACATGCGAAAATTTTGATGGTTTCTCAACCATTCCTTATCTTCAAACTCCCATATCTCGCGAACGAATTGACGAACTCGAGAAATTCTTGTTGGATCTGAAAGCAGAAATTCGTCGGATTACAGCGGTATGTGTATATTTGCCCTAGGCCATAGTAGTTATTGGTTTCGAGTATCAGACTTGCGAAAATTTTGATGGTTTCTCAACCATTCCTTTATTTCAAACTCCCATATCTCGCGAACGGATTGACAAACTCGAGAAATTCCTGTTGCATCTGAAAGTTGAAACTCGCCCGATTACAGTGGTGTGTGTACCTTCCCCCTAGGCCATTCCAGTTATTGGTTTCGAGTATCAGACCAGCGAAAATTTTGATGGTTTCTCAACCATTTCTTAACTTCAAACTCCCGTATCACGCGAACGGATTGACGAACTAGAGAAATTCCTATTGCATCTGAAAGCAGAAACTCGCGCGATTACAACAGTATGTGTATTTTTCCCCTAGGCCTTTGTAGTTATTTGTTTCGAGTATGAGACCTGCGAAAATTTTGATGGTTTCTCAACCATTCCTTAACTTCACACTCCCATATCTCGCGAACGGATTGACGAACACGAGAAATTCCTCTTGCATCTGAAAGTAGAAACTCGCCCGATTACAACGGTGTGTGTACTTTTCCCCTAGGCCATTCCAGTTATTGGTTTCGAGTATCAGACCAGCGAAAATTTTGATGGTTTCTCAACCATTCCTTAACTAAAACTCCCATATCTCGCGAACGGATTGACGAACTCGGGAAATTCCTGTTGCATCTGAAAGTAGAAACTCGCACGATTACAACGGCATGTGTATTTTTCCCCTAGGCCTTTGTAGTTATTCGTTTCGGGAATCTGACTTGCGAAAATTTTGATGGTTTCTCAACCATTCCTTAACTTCAAACTCCCATATCTCGCGAACGAAATGACGAACTCGAGAAATTCCTATTGCATCTGAAAGCAGAAATTCGCCCGATTACAACGGTATGTGTATTTTTGCCCTAGGCCTCTGTAGTTATTGGTTTCGAGTATCAGACTTGCGAAAATTTTGATGGTTTCTCAACCATTCCTTAATTTCAAACTTCCATATCTCGCGAACGGATTGACGAACTCGCGAAGTTCCTGTTGCTTCTGAAAGTAGAAACTCGCCCCAATACAATGGTGTGTGTACTTTTCCCCTAACCCATAGTAGTTATGGGTTTCGAGTATCAGACTTGCGAAAATTTTGATGGTTTGTCAACCATTCCTTAACTTCAAACTCCCAAATCTCGCGAAAGGATTGACGAACTCGAGAAACTCCTATTGCATCTGAAAGCAGAAACTCGCCCGATTACAACGGTATGTGTATTTTTGCCCTAGGCCTCTGTAGTTATTGGTTTCAAGTATCAGACTTGCGAAAATTTTGATGGTTTCTCAACCGTTCCTTAAATTCAAACTCCCATATCTCGCGAACGGATTGACGAACTCGAGAAATTCCTGTTGCATCTGAAAGTAGAAACTCGCCCGATTACAGCGGTATGTGTATTTTTGCCCTAGGCCATAGTAGTTATTGGTTTCGAGTATCAGAGTTGCGAAAATTTTGTTGGTTTGTCAACCATTCCTTAATTTCAAACTCCCATATCTCAGGAACGGATTGACGATCTCGAGAAATTCCTGTTGCTTCTGAAAGTAGAAACTCGCCCCATTACAATGGTGTGTGTACTTTTCCCCTTAGGCCATTCCAGTTATTGGTTTCGAGTATCAGACCAGCCAAATTTTTGATGGTTTCTCAACCATTCCTTAACTTCAAACTCCCATATTAATGGAACGGATTGACGAACTCGAGAAATTCCTATTGCATCTGAAAGCAGAAACTCGCCCGATTACATCGGTGTGTGCATTTTTGCCCTAGGCCATAGTAGTTATTTGTTTCGAGTATCAGACTTGCGAAGATTTTGATGGTTTCTCAACCATTCCTTAACTTCAAACTCCCATATCGCGCGAACGGATTGACGAACTCGACAAATTCTTCTTGCATCTGAAAGCAGAAACTCGCCCGATTACAACGGTATGTGTATTTTTCCCCTAGGCCATTGTAGTTATTGGTTTCGAGTATCAGACTTGCGAAAATTTTGATGGTTTCTCAACCATTCCTTAACTTCAAACTCCCATATCTTGCGAACGGATAGACGAACTCGAGAAATTCCTGTTTCATCTGAAAGTAGAAATTCGCCCGATTACAACGGTATCTGTATTTTTCCCCTAGGCCATTGTAGTTATTGGTTTCGAGTATCAGACTTGCGAAAATTTTGATGGTTTCTCAACCATTCCTTAATTTCAAACTCCCATATCTCGCGAACGGATTGACGAACTCGACAAATTCTTCTTGCATCTGAAAGCAGAAACTCGCCCGATTACAACGGTATGTGTATTTTTCCCCTAGGCCATTGTAGTTATTGGTTTCGAGTATCAGACTTGCGAAAATTTTGATGGTTTCTCAACCATTCCTTAACTTCAAACTCCCATATCTTGCGAACGGAAAGACGAACTCGAGAAATTCTTCTTGCATCTGAAAGCAGAAACTCGCCCGATTACAGCGGTGTGTGTATTTTTCCCCTAGGCCTTTGTAGTTATTTGTTTCGAGTATCAGACTTGCGAAAATTTTGATGGTTTCTCAACCATTCCTTAACTTCAAACTCCCATATCTCGGGAACGGATTGACGACCACGAGAAATTCCTATTGCATCTGAAAGCAGAAACTCGCTCGATTGCAAGGGTACGTGTATTTTTGCCCTAGGCCATAGTAGTTATTGGTTTCGAGTATCAGACATGCGAAAATTTTGATGGTTTCTCAACCATTCCTTATTTTCAAACTCCCATATCTCGCGAACGAATTGACGAACTCGAGAAGTTCTTGTTGGATCTGAAAGCAGAAATTCGCCGGATTACAGCGGTATGTGTATATTTGCCCTAGGCCATAGTAGTTATTGGTTTCGAGTATCAGACTTGCGAAAATTTTGATGGTTTCTCAACCATTCCTTTATTTCAAACTCCCATATCTCGCGAACGGATTGACAAACTCGAGAAATTCCTGTTGCATCTGAAAGTTGAAACTCGCCCGATTACAGTGGTGTGTGTACCTTCCCCCTAGGCCATTCCAGTTATTGGTTTCGAGTATCAGAACAGCGAAAATTTTGATGGTTTCTCAACCATTTCTTAACTTCAAACTCCCGTATCACGCGAACGGATTGACGAACTCGAGAAATTCCTATTGCATCTGAAAGCAGAAACTCGCGCGATTACAACAGTATGTGTATTTTTCCCCTAGGCCTTTGTAGTTATTTGTTTCGAGTATGAGACCTGCGAAAATTTTGATGGTTTCTCAACCATTCCTTAACTTCACACTCCCATATCTCGCGAACGGATTGACGAACACGAGAAATTCCTCTTGCATCTGAAAGTAGAAACTCGCCCGATTACAACGGTGTGTGTACTTTTCCCCTAGGCCATTCCAGTTATTGGTTTCGAGTATCAGACCAGCGAAAATTTTGATGGTTTCTCAACCATTCCTTAACTAAAACTCCCATATATCGCGAACGGATTGACGAACTCGGGAAATTCCTGTTGCATCTGAAAGTAGAAACCCGCACGATTACAACGGCATGTGTATTTTTCCCCTAGGCCTTTGTAGTTATTCGTTTCGGGAATCTGACTTGCGAAAATTTTGATGGTTTCTCAACCATTCCTTAACTTCAAACTCCCATATCTCGCGAACGAAATGACGAACTCGAGAAATTCCTATTGCATCTGAAAGCAGAAATTCGCCCGATTACAACGGTATGTGTATTTTTGCCCTAGGCCTCTGTAGTTATTGGTTTCGAGTATCAGACTTGCGAAAATTTTGATGGTTTCTCAACCATTCCTTAATTTCAAACTTCCATATCTCGCGAACGGATTGACGAACTCGCGAAGTTCCTGTTGCTTCTGAAAGTAGAAACTCGCCCCAATACAATGGTGTGTGTACTTTTCCCCTAACCCATAGTAGTTATGGGTTTCGAGTATCAGACTTGCGAAAATTTTGATGGTTTGTCAACCATTCCTTAACTTCAAACTCCCAAATCTCGCGAAAGGATTGACGAACTCGAGAAACTCCTATTGCATCTGAAAGCAGAAACTCGCCCGATTACAACGGTATGTGTATTTTTGCCCTAGGCCTCTGTAGTTATTGGTTTCAAGTATCAGACTTGCGAAAATTTTGATGGTTTCTCAACCGTTCCTTAAATTCAAACTCCCATATCTCGCGAACGGATTGACGAACTCGAGAAATTCCTGTTGCATCTGAAAGTTGAAACTCGCCCGATTACAGCGGTATGTGTATTTTTGCCCTAGGCCATAGTAGTTATTGGTTTCGAGTATCAGAGTTGCGAAAATTTTGTTGGTTTGTCAACCATTCGTTAATTTCAAACTCCCATATCTCAGGAACGGATTGACGATCTCGAGAAATTCCTGTTGCTTCTGAAAGTAGAAACACGCCCGATTACAGTGGTGTGTGTACTTTTCCCCTAGGCCATTCCAGTTATTGGTTTCGAGTATCAGACAAGCGAAAATTTTGATGGTTTCTCAACCATTCCTTAATTTCAAACTCCCATATCTCGCGAACGGATTGACGAACTCGAGAAATTCCTGTTGCTTCTGAAAGTAGAAACTCGCCCCATTACAATGGTGTGTGTACTTTTCCCCTTAGGCCATTCCAGTTATTGGTTTCGAGTATCAGACCAGCCAAATTTTTGATGGTTTCTCAACCATTCCTTAACTTCAAACTCCCATATTAATGGAACGGATTGACGAACTCGAGAAATTCCTATTGCATCTGAAAGCAGAAACTCGCCCGATTACATCGGTGTGTGCATTTTTGCCCTAGGCCATAGTAGTTATTTGTTTCGAGTATCAGACTTGCGAAGATTTTGATGGTTTCTCAACCATTCCTTAACTTCAAACTCCCATATCGCGCGAACGGATTGACGAACTCGACAAATTCTTCTTGCATCTGAAAGCAGAAACTCGCCCGATTACAACGGTATGTGTATTTTTCCCCTAGGCCATTGTAGTTATTGGTTTCGAGTATCAGACTTGCGAAAATTTTGATGGTTTCTCAACCATTCCTTAACTTCAAACTCCCATATCTTGCGAACGGATAGACGAACTCGAGAAATTCCTGTTTCATCTGAAAGCAGAAACTCGCCCGATTACAACGGTATGTGTATTTTTCCCCTAGGCCATTGTAGTTATTGGTTTCGAGTATCAGACTTGCGAAAATTTTGATGGTTTCTCAACCATTCCTTAACTTCAAACTCCCATATCTTGCGAACGGAAAGACGAACTCGAGAAATTCCTGTTTCATCTGAAAGTAGAAATTCGCCCGATTACAACGGTATGTGTATTTTTCCCCTAGGCCATTGTAGTTATTGGTTTCGAGTATCAGACTTGCGAAAATTTTGATGGTTTCTCAACCATTCCTTAATTTCAAACTCCCATATCTCGCGAACGGATTGACGAACTCGAGAATTTCCTGTTGCATCTGAAAGTAGAAACTCGCCCCATTACAATGGTGTGTGTACTTTTCCCCTAGGCCATTCCAGTTCTTGGTTTCGAGTATCAGACCAGCGAAATTTTTGATGGTTTCTCAAACATTCCTAAACTTCAAACTCCCATATCTCGCGAACGGATTGACGAACTCGAGAAATTCCTCTTTCATCTGAATGTAGAAATTCGCACGATTACAACGGTATGTGTATTTTCCCATAGGCCATTGTAGTTATTGGTTTCGAATATCAGACATTCGAAAATTTTGATCGTTTCTCAACCATTCCTTAACTTCAAACTCCCATACTATGCGAACGGATTGACGAACTCGAGAAATTCCTATTGCATCTGAAAGCAGAAACTCGCCCGATTACATCGGTATATGTATTTTTGCCCTAGGCCATAGTAGTTATTGGTTTCGAGTTTCAGACTTGCGAAAATTTTGATGGTTTCTCAACCATTCCTTAACTTCAAACTCCCATATCTCGCGAACGGATGGACGAACTCGAGAAATTCCTGTTTCATCTGAAAGTAGAAATTAGCCCGATTACAACGGTATGTGTATTTTTCCCCTAGGACTTTGTAGTTATTGGTTTCGAGTATCAGACATGCGAAAATTTTTATGGTTGCTCAACCATTCCTTAACTTCAAACTCCCATTTCTCGCGAACGAATTGAGGAACTCGAGAAATTCTTGTTGCATCTGAAAGCAGAAACTCGCCCGATTACAACGGTATGTGTATTTTTCCCCTAGGCCTTTGTAGTTATTTGTTTCGAGTATCAGACATGCGAAAATTTTGATCGTTTCTCAACCATTCCTTAACTTGAAACTCCCATATTATGCGAACGGATTGACGAACTCGAGAAATTCCTATTGCATCTGAAAGCAGAAACTCGCCCGATTACATCGGTATATGCATTTTTGCCCTAGGCCATAGTAGTTATTGGTTTCGAGTTTCAGACTTGCGAAAATATTGATGGTTTCTCAACCATTCCTTAATTTCAAACTCCCATATCTCGCGAACGGATTGACAAACTCGAGAAATTCCTGTTGCACCTGAAAGTTGAAACTCGCCCCATTACAATGGTGTGTGTACTTTTCCCCTAGGCCATAGTAGTTATTGGTTTCGAGTATCAGACATGCGAAAATTTTGATGGTTTCTCAACCATTCCTTAACTTCAAACTCCCATATCACGCGAACGGATTGACGAACTCGAGAAATTCCTATTGCATCTGAAAGCAGAAACTCGCGCGATTACAACAGTATGTGTATTTTTCCCCTAGGCCTTTGTAGTTATTTGTTTCGAGTATTAGACCTGCGAAAATTTTGATGGTTTCTCAACCATTCCTTAATTTCACACTCCCATATCTCGCGAACGGATTGACGAACACGAGAAATTCCTCTTGCATCTGAAAGTAGAAACTCGCCCGATTACAACGGTGTGTGTACTTTTCCCCTAGGCCATTCCAGTTATTGGTTTCGAGTATCAGACATGCGAAAATTTTGATGGTTTCTCAACCATTCCTTAACTTCAAACTCCCATATCTCGGGAACGGATTGACGACCACGAGAAATTCCTATTGCATCTGAAAGCAGAAACTCGCTCGATTGCAAGGGTACGTGTATTTTTGCCCTAGGCCATAGTAGTTATTGGTTTCGAGTATCAGACATGCGAAAATTTTGATGGTTTCTCAACCATTCCTTATCTTCAAACTCCCATATCTCGCGAACGAATTGACGAACTCGAGAAATTCTTGTTGGATCTGAAAGCAGAAATTCGCCGGATTACAGCGGTATGTGTATATTTGCCCTAGGCCATAGTAGTTATTGGTTTCGAGTATCAGACTTGCGAAAATTTTGATGGTTTCTCAACCATTCCTTTATTTCAAACTCCCATATCTCGCGAACGGATTGACAAACTCGAGAAATTCCTGTTGCATCTGAAAGTTGAAACTCGCCCGATTACAGTGGTGTGTGTACCTTCCCCCTAGGCCATTCCAGTTATTGGTTTCGAGTATCAGACCAGCGAAAATTTTGATGGTTTCTCAACCATTTCTTAACTTCAAACTCCCGTATCACGCGAACGGATTGACGAACTCGAGAAATTCCTATTGCATCTGAAAGCAGAAACTCGCGCGATTACAACAGTATGTGTATTTTTCCCCTAGGCCTTTGTAGTTATTTGTTTCGAGTACGAGACCTGCGAAAATTTTGATGGTTTCTCAACCATTCCTTAACTTCACACTCCCATATCTCGCGAACGGATTGACGAACACGAGAAATTCCTCTTGCATCTGAAAGTAGAAACTCGCCCGATTACAACGGTGTGTGTACTTTTCCCCTAGGCCATTCCAGTTATTGGTTTCGAGTATCAGACCAGCGAAAATTTTGATGGTTTCTCAACCATTCCTTAACTAAAACTCCCATATCTCGCGAACGGATTGACGAACTCGGGAAATTCCTGTTGCATCTGAAAGTAGAAACCCGCACGATTACAACGGCATGTGTATTTTTCCCCTAGGCCTTTGTAGTTATTCGTTTCGGGAATCTGACTTGCGAAAATTTTGATGGTTTCTCAACCATTCCTTAACTTCAAACTCCCATATCTCGCGAACGAAATGACGAACTCGAGAAATTCCTATTGCATCTGAAAGCAGAAATTAGCCCGATTACAACGGTATGTGTATTTTTCCCCTAGGACTTTGTAGTTATTGGTTTCGAGTATCAGACATGCGAAAATTTTTATGGTTGCTCAACCATTCCTTAACTTCAAACTCCCATTTCTCGCGAACGAATTGACGAACTCGAGAAATTCTTGTTGCATCTGAAAGCAGAAACTCGCCCGATTACAACGGTATGTGTATTTTTCCCCTAGGCCTTTGTAGTTATTTGTTTCGAGTATCAGACATGCGAAAATTTTGATCGTTTCTCAACCATTCCTTAACTTCAAACTCCCATATTATGCGAACGGATTGACGAACTCGAGAAATTCCTATTGCATCTGAAAGCAGAAACTCGCCCGATTACAACGGTATGTGTATTTTTGCCCTAGGCCTCTGTAGTTATTGGTTTCAAGTATCAGACTTGCGAAAATTTTGATGGTTTCTCAACCGTTCCTTAAATTCAAACTCCCATATCTCGCGAACGGATTGACGAACTCGAGAAATTCCTGTTGCATCTGAAAGTAGAAACTCGCCCGATTACAGCGGTATGTGTATTTTTGCCCTAGGCCATAGTAGTTATTGGTTTCGAGTATCAGAGTTGCGAAAATTTTGTTGGTTTGTCAACCATTCCTTAATTTCAAACTCCCATATCTCAGGAACGGATTGACGATCTCGAGAAATTCCTGTTGCTTCTGAAAGTAGAAACACGCCCGATTACAGTGGTGTGTGTACTTTTCCCCTAGGCCATTCCAGTTATTGGTTTCGAGTATCAGACAAGCGAAAATTTTGATGGTTTCTCAACCATTCCTTAATTTCAAACTCCCATATCTCGCGAACGGATTGACGAACTCGAGAAATTCCTGTTGCTTCTGAAAGTAGAAACTCGCCCCATTACAATGGTGTGTGTACTTTTCCCCTTAGGCCATTCCAGTTATTGGTTTCGAGTATCAGACCAGCCAAATTTTTGATGGTTTCTCAACCATTCCTTAACTTCAAACTCCCATATTAATGGAACGGATTGACGAACTCGAGAAATTCCTATTGCATCTGAAAGCAGAAACTCGCCCGATTACATCGGTGTGTGCATTTTTGCCCTAGGCCATAGTAGTTATTTGTTTCGAGTATCAGACTTGCGAAGATTTTGATGGTTTCTCAACCATTCCTTAACTTCAAACTCCCATATCGCGCGAACGGATTGACGAACTCGACAAATTCTTCTTGCATCTGAAAGCAGAAACTCGCCCGATTACAACGGTATGTGTATTTTTCCCCTAGGCCATTGTAGTTATTGGTTTCGAGTATCAGACTTGCGAAAATTTTGATGGTTTCTCAACCATTCCTTAACTTCAAACTCCCATATCTTGCGAACGGATAGACGAACTCGAGAAATTCCTGTTTCATCTGAAAGTAGAAATTCGCCCGATTACAACGGTATCTGTATTTTTCCCCTAGGCCATTGTAGTTATTGGTTTCGAGTATCAGACTTGCGAAAATTTTGATGGTTTCTCAACCATTCCTTAATTTCAAACTCCCATATCTCGCGAACGGATTGACGAACTCGACAAATTCTTCTTGCATCTGAAAGCAGAAACTCGCCCGATTACAACGGTATGTGTATTTTTCCCCTAGGCCATTGTAGTTATTGGTTTCGAGTATCAGACTTGCGAAAATTTTGATGGTTTCTCAACCATTCCTTAACTTCAAACTCCCATATCTTGCGAACGGAAAGACGAACTCGAGAAATTCCTGTTTCATCTGAAAGTAGAAATTCGCCCGATTAGAACGGTATGTGTATTTTTCCCCTAGGCCATTGTAGTTATTGGTTTCGAGTATCAGACTTGCGAAAATTTTGATGGTTTCTCAACCATTCCTTAATTTCAAACTCCCATATCTCGCGAACGGATTGACGAACTCGAGAATTTCCTGTTGCATCTGAAAGTAGAAACTCGCCCCATTACAATGGTGTGTGTACTTTTCCCCTAGGCCATTCCAGTTCTTGGTTTCGAGTATCAGACCAGCGAAATTTTTGATGGTTTCTCAAACATTCCTAAACTTCAAACTCCCATATCTCGCGAACGGATTGACGAACTCGAGAAATTCCTCTTTCATCTGAATGTAGAAATTCGCACGATTACAACGGTATGTGTATTTTCCCATAGGCCATTGTAGTTATTGGTTTCGAATATCAGACATTCGAAAATTTTGATCGTTTCTCAACCATTCCTTAACTTCAAACTCCCATACTATGCGAACGGATTGACGAACTCGAGAAATTCCTATTGCATCTGAAAGCAGAAACTCGCCCGATTACATCGGTATATGTATTTTTGCCCTAGGCCATAGTAGTTATTGGTTTCGAGTTTCAGACTTGCGAAAATTTTGATGGTTTCTCAACCATTCCTTAACTTCAAACTCCCATATCTCGCGAACGGATGGACGAACTCGAGAAATTCCTGTTTCATCTGAAAGTAGAAATTAGCCCGATTACAACGGTATGTGTATTTTTCCCCTAGGACTTTGTAGTTATTGGTTTCGAGTATCAGACATGCGAAAATTTTTATGGTTGCTCAACCATTCCTTAACTTCAAACTCCCATTTCTCGCGAACGAATTGACGAACTCGAGAAATTCTTGTTGCATCTGAAAGCAGAAACTCGCCCGATTACAACGGTATGTGTATTTTTCCCCTAGGCCTTTGTAGTTATTTGTTTCGAGTATCAGACATGCGAAAATTTTGATCGTTTCTCAACCATTCCTTAACTTCAAACTCCCATATTATGCGAACGGATTGACGAACTCGAGAAATTCCTATTGCATCTGAAAGCAGAAACTCGCCCGATTACATCGGTATATGCATTTTTGCCCTAGGCCATAGTAGTTATTGGTTTCGAGTTTCAGACTTGCGAAAATATTGATGGTTTCTCAACCATTCCTTAATTTCAAACTCCCATATCTCGCGAACGGATTGACAAACTCGAGAAATTCCTGTTGCATCTGAAAGTTGAAACTCGCCCCATTACAATGGTGTGTGTACTTTTCCCCTAGGCCATAGTAGTTATTGGTTTCGAGTATCAGACATGCGAAAATTTTGATGGTTTCTCAACCATTCCTTAACTTCAAACTCCCATATCACGCGAACGGATTGACGAACTCGAGAAATTCCTATTGCATCTGAAAGCAGAAACTCGCGCGATTACAACAGTATGTGTATTTTTCCCCTAGGCCTTTGTAGTTATTTGTTTCGAGTATTAGACCTGCGAAAATTTTGATGGTTTCTCAACCATTCCTTAACTTCACACTCCCATATCTCGCGAACGGATTGACGAACACGAGAAATTCCTCTTGCATCTGAAAGTAGAAACTCGCCCGATTACAACGGTGTGTGTACTTTTCCCCTAGGCCATTCCAGTTATTGGTTTCGAGTATCAGACCAGCGAAAATTTTGATGGTTTCTCGACCATTCCTTAACTTCAAACTCCCATATCTCGCGAACGGATTGACGAACTGGAGAAATTCCTCTTGCATCTGAAAGTAGAAACTCGCCCGATTACAACGGCATGTGTATTTTTCCCCTAGGCCTCTGTAGTTATTGGTTTCGGGAATCAGACATGAGAAAATTTTGATGGTTGCTCAACCATTCCTTAACTTCAAACTCCCATATCTCGCGAACGAATTGACGAACTCGAGAAATTCCTATTGCATCTGAAAGCAGAAACTCGCCCGATTACAACGGTATGTGTATTTTTGCCCTAGGCCTCTGTAGTTATTGGTTTCGAGTATCAGACTTGCGAAAATTTTGATGGTTTCTCAACCATTCCTTAATTTCAAACTCCCATATCTCGCGAACGGATTGACGAACTCGCGAAGTTCCTGTTGCTTCTGAAAGTAGAAACTCGCCCCAATACAATGGTGTGTGTACTTTTCCCCTAACCCATAGTAGTTATGGGTTTCGAGTATCAGACTTGCGAAAATTTTGATGGTTTGTCAACCATTCCTTAACTTCAAACTCCCATATCTCGCGAACGGATTGACGAACTCGAGAAACTCCTATTGCATCTGAAAGCAGAAACTCGCCCGTTTACAACGGTATGTGTATTTTTGCCCTAGGCCTCTGTAGTTATTGGTTCCGAGTATCAGTCTTGCGAAAATTTTGATGGTTTCTCAACCATTCCTTAACTTCAAACTCCCATATCACGCGAACGGATTGACGAACTCGAGAAATTCCTATTGCATCTGAAAGCAGAAACTCGCGCGATTACAACAGTATGTGTATTTTTCCCCTAGGCCTTTGTAGTTATTTGTTTCGAGTATTAGACCTGCGAAAATTTTGATGGTTTCTCAACCATTCCTTAACTTCACACTCCCATATCTCGCGAACGGATTGACGAACACGAGAAATTCCTCTTGCATCTGAAAGTAGAAACTCGCCCGATTACAACGGTGTGTGTACTTTTCCCCTAGGCCATTCCAGTTATTGGTTTCGAGTACCAGACCAGCGAAAATTTTGATGGTTTCTCGACCATTCCTTAACTTCAAACTCCCATATCTCGCGAACGGATTGACGAACTGGAGAAATTCCTCTTGCATCTGAAAGTAGAAACTCGCCCGATTACAACGGCATGTGTATTTTTCCCCTAGGCCTCTGTAGTTATTGGTTTCGGGAATCAGACATGAGAAAATTTTGATGGTTGCTCAACCATTCCTTAACTTCAAACTCCCATATCTCGCGAACGAATTGACGAACTCGAGAAATTCCTATTGCATCTGAAAGCAGAAACTCGCCCGATTACAACGGTATGTGTATTTTTGCCCTAGGCCTCTGTAGTTATTGGTTTCGAGTATCAGACTTGCGAAAATTTTGATGGTTTCTCAACCATTCCTTAATTTCAAACTCCCATATCTCGCGAACGGATTGACGAACTCGCGAAGTTCCTGTTGCTTCTGAAAGTAGAAACTCGCCCCAATACAATGGTGTGTGTACTTTTCCCCTAACCCATAGTAGTTATGGGTTTCGAGTATCAGACTTGCGAAAATTTTGATGGTTTGTCAACCATTCCTTAACTTCAAACTCCCATATCTCGCGAACGGATTGACGAACTCGAGAAACTCCTATTGCATCTGAAAGCAGAAACTCGCCCGTTTACAACGGTATGTGTATTTTTGCCCTAGGCCTCTGTAGTTATTGGTTCCGAGTATCAGTCTTGCGAAAATTTTGATGGTTTCTCAACCGTTCCTTAAATTCAAACTCCCATATCTCGCGAACGGATTGACGAACTCGAGAAATTCCTGTTGCATCTGAAAGTAGAAACTCGCCCGATTACAGCGGTATGTGTATTTTTGCCCTAGGCCACAGTAGTTATTGGTTTCGAGTATCAGAGTTGCGAAAATTTTGATGGTTTGTCAACATTCCTTAATTTCAAACTCCCATATCTCAGGAACGGATTGACGACCTCGAGAAATTCCTGTTGCTTCTGAAAGTAGAAACACGCCCGATTACAGTGGTGTGTGTACTTTTCCCCTAGGCCATTCCAGTTATTGGTTTCGAGTATCAGACCAGCCAAATTTTTGATGGTTTCTCAACCATTCCTTAACTTCAAACTCCCATATTATTGGAACGGATTGACGAACTCGAGAAATTCCTATTGCATCTGAAAGCAGAAACTCGCCCGATTACATCGGTGTGTGCATTTTTGCCCTAGGCCATAGTAGTTATTTGTTTCGAGTATCAGACTTGCGAAAATTTTGATGGTTTCTCATCCATTCCTTAACTTCAAACTCCCATATCGCGCGAACGGATTGACGAACACGAGAAATTCCTACTGCATCTGACAGCAGAAACTCGCCCGATTTCAACGGTATGTTTACTTTTCCCCTAGGCCATTCCAGTTATTGGTTTCGAGTATCAGACCAGCGAAAATTTTGATGGTTTCTCAACCATTCCTTAATTTCAAACTCCCATATCTCGCGAACGGATTGACGAACTCGACAAATTCTTCTTGCATCTGAAAGCAGAAACTCGCCCGATTACAACGGTATGTGTATTTTTCCCCTAGGCCATTGTAGTTATTGGTTTCGAGTATCAGACTTGCGAAAATTTTGATGGTTTCTCAACCATTCCTTAACTTCAAACTCCCATATCTCGCGAACGGATGGACGAACTCGAGAAATTCCTGTTTCATCTGAAAGTAGAAATTAGCCCGATTACAACGGTATGTGTATTTTTCCCCTAGGACTTTGTAGTTATTGGTTTCGAGTATCAGACATGCGAAAATTTTTATGGTTGCTCAACCATTCCTTAACTTCAAACTCCCATTTCTCGCGAACGAATTGACGATCTCGAGAAATTCTTGTTGCATCTGAAAGCAGAAACTCGCCCGATTACAACGGTATGTGTATTTTTCCCCTAGGCCTTTGTAGTTATTTGTTTCGAGTATCAGACATGCGAAAATTTTGATCGTTTCTCAACCATTCCTTAACTTCAAACTCCCATATTATGCGAACGGATTGACGAACTCGAGAAATTCCTATTGCATCTGAAAGCAGAAACTCGCCCGATTACATCGGTATATGCATTTTTGCCCTAGGCCATAGTAGTTATTGGTTTCGAGTTTCAGACTTGCGAAAATATTGATGGTTTCTCAACCATTCCTTAATTTCAAACTCCCATATCTCGCGAACGGATTGACAAACTCGAGAAATTCCTGTTGCATCTGAAAGTTGAAACTCGCCCCATTACAATGGTGTGTGTACTTTTCCCCTAGGCCATAGTAGTTATTGGTTTCGAGTATCAGACATGCGAAAATTTTGATGGTTTCTCGACCATTCCTTAACTTCAAACTCCCATATCTCGCGAACGGATTGACGAACTGGAGAAATTCCTCTTGCATCTGAAAGTAGAAACTCGCCCGATTACAACGGTATGTGTATTTTTCCCCTAGGCCTTTGTAGTTATTTGTTTCGAGTATCAGACATGCGAAAATTTTGATCGTTTCTCAACCATTCCTTAACTTCAAACTCCCATATCTCGCGAACGAATTGACGAACTCGAGAAATTCCTATTGCATCTGAAAGCAGAAACTCGCCCGATTACAACGGTATGTGTATTTTTGCCCTAGGCCTCTGTAGTTATTGGTTTCGAGTATCAGACTTGCGAAAATTTTGATGGTTTCTCAACCATTCCTTAATTTCAAACTCCCATATCTCGCGAACGGATTGACGAACTCGCGAAGTTCCTGTTGCTTCTGAAAGTAGAAACTCGCCCCAATACAATGGTGTGTGTACTTTTCCCCTAACCCATAGTAGTTATGGGTTTCGAGTATCAGACTTGCGAAAATTTTGATGGTTTGCCAACCATTCCTTAACTTCAAACTCCCATATCTCGCGAACGGATTGACGAACTCGAGAAACTCCTATTGCATCTGAAAGCAGACACTCGCCCGTTTACAACGGTATGTGTATTTTTGCCCTAGGCCTCTGTAGTTATTGGTTCCGAGTATCAGTCTTGCGAAAATTTTGATGGTTTCTCAACCGTTCCTTAAATTCAAACTCCCATATCTCGCGAACGGATTGACGAACTCGAGAAATTCCTGTTGCATCTGAAAGTAGAAACTCGCCCGATTACAGCGGTATGTGTATTTTTCCCTAGGCCACAGTAGTTATTGGTTTCGAGTATCAGAGTTGCGAAAATTTTGATGGTTTGTCAACATTCCTTAATTTCAAACTCCCATATCTCAGGAACGGATTGACGACCTCGAGAAATTCCTGTTGCTTCTGAAAGTAGAAACACGCCCGATTACAGTGGTGTGTGTACTTTTCCCCTAGGCCATTCCAGTTATTGGTTTCGAGTATCAGACAAGCGAAAATTTTGATGGTTTCTCAACCATTCCTTAATTTCAAACTCCCATATCTCGCGAACGGATTGACGAACTCGAGAAATTCCTGTTGCTTCTGAAAGTAGAAACTCGCCCCATAACAATGGTGTGTGTACTTTTCCCCTTAGGCCATTCCAGTTATTGGTTTCGAGTATCAGACCAGCCAAATTTTTGATGGTTTCTCAACCATTCCTTAACTTCAAACTCCCATATTAATGGAACGGATTGACGAACTCGAGAAATTCCTATTGCATCTGAAAGCAGAAACTCGCCCGATTACATCGGTGTGTGCGTTTTTGCCCTAGGCCATAGTAGTTATATGTTTCGAGTATCAGAATTGCGAAAATTTTGATGGTTTCTCATCCATTCCTTAACTTCAAACTCCCATATCGCGCGAACGGATTGACGAACACGAGAAATTCCTACTGCATCTGTCAGCAGAAACTCGCCCGATTTCAACGGTATGTTTACTTTTCCCCTAGGCCATTCCAGTTATTGGTTTCGAGTATCAGACCAGCGAAAATTTTGATGGTTTCTCAACCATTCCTTAATTTCAAACTCCCATATCTCGCGAACGGATTGACGAACTCGACAAATTCTTCTTGCATCTGAAAGCAGAAACTCGCCCGATTACAACGGAATGTGTATTTTTCCCCTAGGCCATTGTAGTTATTGGTTTCGAGTATCAGACTTGCGAAAATTTTGATGGTTTCTCAACCATTCCTTAACTTCAAACTCCCATATCTTGCGAACGGATAGACGAACTCGAGAAATTCCTGTTTCATCTGAAAGTAGAAATTCGCCCGATTACAACGGTATGTGTATTTTTCCCCTAGGCCATTGTAGTTATTGGTTTCGAGTATCAGACTTGCGAAAATTTTGATCGTTTGTCAACCACTCCTTCACTTGAAACTCCCATATCTCGCGAACGGATTGACGAACTCGAGAAATTCCTATTGCATCTGAAAGCAGAAACTCGCCCGATTACAACGCTATGTGTATTTTTGCCCTAGGCCTCTGTAGTTATTGGTTTCGAGTATCAGACTTGCGAAAATTTTGATGGTTTCTCACCCGTTCCTTAAATTCAAACTCCCATATCTCGCGAACGGATTGACGAACTCGAGAAATTCCTGTTGCATCTGAAAGTAGAAACTCGCCCCATTACAATGGTGTGTGTACTTTTCCCCTAGGCCATTCCAGTTCTTGGTTTCGAGTATCAGACCAGCGAAATTTTTGATGGTTTCTCAAACATTCCTAAACTTCAAACTCCCATATCTCGCGAACGGATTGACGAACTCGAGAAATTCCTCTTTCATCTGAAAGTAGAAACTCGCACGATTACAACGGTATGTGTATTTTCCCCTAAGCCATTGTAGTTATTGGTTTCGAATATCAGACATTCGAAAATTTTGATCGTTTCTCAACCATTTCTTAACTTCAAACTCCCATATTATGCGAACGGATTGACGAACTCGAGAAATTCCTATTGCATCTGAAAGCAGAAACTCGCCCGATTACATCGGTATATGTATTTTTGCCCTAGGCCATAGTAGTTATTGGTTTCGAGTTTCAGACTTGCGAAAATTTTGATGGTTTCTCATCCATTCCTTAACTTCAAACTCCCATATCGCGCGAACGGATTGACGAACACGAGAAATTCCTACTGCATCTGACAGCAGAAACTCGCCCGATTTCAACGGTATGTTTACTTTTCCCCTAGGCCATTCCAGTTATTGGTTTCGAGTATCAGACCAGCGAAAATTTTGATGGTTTCTCAACCATTCCTTAATTTCAAACTCCCATATCTCGCGAACGGATTGACGAACTCGACAAATTCTTCTTGCATCTGAAAGCAGAAACTCGCCCGATTACAACGGTATGTGTATTTTTCCCCTAGGCCATTGTAGTTATTGGTTTCGAGTATCAGACTTGCGAAAATTTTGATGGTTTCTCAACCATTCCTTAACTTCAAACTCCCATATCTCGCGAACGGATGGACGAACTCGAGAAATTCCTGTTTCATCTGAAAGTAGAAATTAGCCCGATTACAACGGTATGTGTATTTTTCCCCTAGGACTTTGTAGTTATTGGTTTCGAGTATCAGACATGCGAAAATTTTTATGGTTGCTCAACCATTCCTTAACTTCAAACTCCCATTTCTCGCGAACGAATTGACGATCTCGAGAAATTCTTGTTGCATCTGAAAGCAGAAACTCGCCCGATTACAACGGTATGTGTATTTTTCCCCTAGGCCTTTGTAGTTATTTGTTTCGAGTATCAGACATGCGAAAATTTTGATCGTTTCTCAACCATTCCTTAACTTCAAACTCCCATATTATGCGAACGGATTGACGAACTCGAGAAATTCCTATTGCATCTGAAAGCAGAAACTCGCCCGATTACATCGGTATATGCATTTTTGCCCTAGGCCATAGTAGTTATTGGTTTCGAGTTTCAGACTTGCGAAAATATTGATGGTTTCTCAACCATTCCTTAATTTCAAACTCCCATATCTCGCGAACGGATTGACAAACTCGAGAAATTCCTGTTGCATCTGAAAGTTGAAACTCGCCCCATTACAATGGTGTGTGTACTTTTCCCCTAGGCCATAGTAGTTATTGGTTTCGAGTATCAGACATGCGAAAATTTTGATGGTTTCTCGACCATTCCTTAACTTCAAACTCCCATATCTCGCGAACGGATTGACGAACTGGAGAAATTCCTCTTGCATCTGAAAGTAGAAACTCGCCCGATTACAACGGTATGTGTATTTTTCCCCTAGGCCTTTGTAGTTATTTGTTTCGAGTATCAGACATGCGAAAATTTTGATCGTTTCTCAACCATTCCTTAACTTCAAACTCCCATATCTCGCGAACGAATTGACGAACTCGAGAAATTCCTATTGCATCTGAAAGCAGAAACTCGCCCGATTACAACGGTATGTGTATTTTTGCCCTAGGCCTCTGTAGTTATTGGTTTCGAGTATCAGACTTGCGAAAATTTTGATGGTTTCTCAACCATTCCTTAATTTCAAACTCCCATATCTCGCGAACGGATTGACGAACTCGCGAAGTTCCTGTTGCTTCTGAAAGTAGAAACTCGCCCCAATACAATGGTGTGTGTACTTTTCCCCTAACCCATAGTAGTTATGGGTTTCGAGTATCAGACTTGCGAAAATTTTGATGGTTTGCCAACCATTCCTTAACTTCAAACTCCCATATCTCGCGAACGGATTGACGAACTCGAGAAACTCCTATTGCATCTGAAAGCAGACACTCGCCCGTTTACAACGGTATGTGTATTTTTGCCCTAGGCCTCTGTAGTTATTGGTTCCGAGTATCAGTCTTGCGAAAATTTTGATGGTTTCTCAACCGTTCCTTAAATTCAAACTCCCATATCTCGCGAACGGATTGACGAACTCGAGAAATTCCTGTTGCATCTGAAAGTAGAAACTCGCCCGATTACAGCGGTATGTGTATTTTTCCCTAGGCCACAGTAGTTATTGGTTTCGAGTATCAGAGTTGCGAAAATTTTGATGGTTTGTCAACATTCCTTAATTTCAAACTCCCATATCTCAGGAACGGATTGACGACCTCGAGAAATTCCTGTTGCTTCTGAAAGTAGAAACACGCCCGATTACAGTGGTGTGTGTACTTTTCCCCTAGGCCATTCCAGTTATTGGTTTCGAGTATCAGACAAGCGAAAATTTTGATGGTTTCTCAACCATTCCTTAATTTCAAACTCCCATATCTCGCGAACGGATTGACGAACTCGAGAAATTCCTGTTGCTTCTGAAAGTAGAAACTCGCCCCATAACAATGGTGTGTGTACTTTTCCCC
The DNA here is from genome assembly GCF_051014685.1 of Ptiloglossa arizonensis. Taxonomy (NCBI): domain Eukaryota; kingdom Metazoa; phylum Arthropoda; class Insecta; order Hymenoptera; family Colletidae; genus Ptiloglossa; species Ptiloglossa arizonensis. The sequence continues at coordinate 114,074 of NW_027478825.1, read as the reverse complement.
TTAGGCCATTCCAGTTATTGGTTTCGAGTATCAGACCAGCCAAATTTTTGATGGTTTCTCAACCATTCCTTAACTTCAAACTCCCATATTAATGGAACGGATTGACGAACTCGAGAAATTCCTATTGCATCTGAAAGCAGAAACTCGCCCGATTACATCGGTGTGTGCGTTTTTGCCCTAGGCCATAGTAGTTATATGTTTCGAGTATCAGAATTGCGAAAATTTTGATGGTTTCTCATCCATTCCTTAACTTCAAACTCCCATATCGCGCGAACGGATTGACGAACACGAGAAATTCCTACTGCATCTGTCAGCAGAAACTCGCCCGATTTCAACGGTATGTTTACTTTTCCCCTAGGCCATTCCAGTTATTGGTTTCGAGTATCAGACCAGCGAAAATTTTGATGGTTTCTCAACCATTCCTTAATTTCAAACTCCCATATCTCGCGAACGGATTGACGAACTCGACAAATTCTTCTTGCATCTGAAAGCAGAAACTCGCCCGATTACAACGGAATGTGTATTTTTCCCCTAGGCCATTGTAGTTATTGGTTTCGAGTATCAGACTTGCGAAAATTTTGATGGTTTCTCAACCATTCCTTAACTTCAAACTCCCATATCTTGCGAACGGATAGACGAACTCGAGAAATTCCTGTTTCATCTGAAAGTAGAAATTCGCCCGATTACAACGGTATGTGTATTTTTCCCCTAGGCCATTGTAGTTATTGGTTTCGAGTATCAGACTTGCGAAAATTTTGATCGTTTGTCAACCACTCCTTCACTTGAAACTCCCATATCTCGCGAACGGATTGACGAACTCGAGAAATTCCTATTGCATCTGAAAGCAGAAACTCGCCCGATTACAACGCTATGTGTATTTTTGCCCTAGGCCTCTGTAGTTATTGGTTTCGAGTATCAGACTTGCGAAAATTTTGATGGTTTCTCACCCGTTCCTTAAATTCAAACTCCCATATCTCGCGAACGGATTGACGAACTCGAGAAATTCCTGTTGCATCTGAAAGTAGAAACTCGCCCCATTACAATGGTGTGTGTACTTTTCCCCTAGGCCATTCCAGTTCTTGGTTTCGAGTATCAGACCAGCGAAATTTTTGATGGTTTCTCAAACATTCCTAAACTTCAAACTCCCATATCTCGCGAACGGATTGACGAACTCGAGAAATTCCTCTTTCATCTGAAAGTAGAAACTCGCACGATTACAACGGTATGTGTATTTTCCCCTAAGCCATTGTAGTTATTGGTTTCGAATATCAGACATTCGAAAATTTTGATCGTTTCTCAACCATTTCTTAACTTCAAACTCCCATATTATGCGAACGGATTGACGAACTCGAGAAATTCCTATTGCATCTGAAAGCAGAAACTCGCCCGATTACATCGGTATATGTATTTTTGCCCTAGGCCATAGTAGTTATTGGTTTCGAGTTTCAGACTTGCGAAAATTTTGATGGTTTCTCATCCATTCCTTAACTTCAAACTCCCATATCGCGCGAACGGATTGACGAACACGAGAAATTCCTACTGCATCTGTCAGCAGAAACTCGCCCGATTTCAACGGTATGTTTACTTTTCCCCTAGGCCATTCCAGTTATTGGTTTCGAGTATCAGACCAGCGAAAATTTTGATGGTTTCTCAACCATTCCTTAATTTCAAACTCCCATATCTCGCGAACGGATTGACGAACTCGACAAATTCTTCTTGCATCTGAAAGCAGAAACTCGCCCGATTACAACGGTATGTGTATTTTTCCCCTAGGCCATTGTAGTTATTGGTTTCGAGTATCAGACTTGCGAAAATTTTGATGGTTTCTCAACCATTCCTTAACTTCAAACTCCCATATCTTGCGAACGGATAGACGAACTCGAGAAATTCCTGTTTCATCTGAAAGTAGAAATTCGCCCGATTACAACGGTATGTGTATTTTTCCCCTAGGCCATTGTAGTAATTGGTTTCGAGTATCAGACTTGCGAAAATTTTGATCGTTTGTCAACCACTCCTTCACTTGAAACTCCCATATCTCGCGAACGGATTGACGAACTCGAGAAATTCCTATTGCATCTGAAAGCAGAAACTCGCCCGATTACAACGCTATGTGTATTTTTGCCCTAGGCCTCTGTAGTTATTGGTTTCGAGTATCAGACTTGCGAAAATTTTGATGGTTTCTCACCCGTTCCTTAAATTCAAACTCCCATATCTCGCGAACGGATTGACGAACTCGAGAAATTCCTGTTGCATCTGAAAGTAGAAACTCGCCCCATTACAATGGTGTGTGTACTTTTCCCCTAGGCCATTCCAGTTCTTGGTTTCGAGTATCAGACCAGCGAAATTTTTGATGGTTTCTCAAACATTCCTAAACTTCAAACTCCCATATCTCGCGAACGGATTGACGAACTCGAGAAATTCCTCTTTCATCTGAAAGTAGAAACTCGCACGATTACAACGGTATGTGTATTTTCCCCTAAGCCATTGTAGTTATTGGTTTCGAATATCAGACATTCGAAAATTTTGATCGTTTCTCAACCATTTCTTAACTTCAAACTCCCATATTATGCGAACGGATTGACGAACTCGAGAAATTCCTATTGCATCTGAAAGCAGAAACTCGCCCGATTACATCGGTATATGTATTTTTGCCCTAGGCCATAGTAGTTATTGGTTTCGAGTTTCAGACTTGCGAAAATTTTGATGGTTTCTCATCCATTCCTTAACTTCAAACTCCCATATCGCGCGAACGGATTGACGAACACGAGAAATTCCTACTGCATCTGTCAGCAGAAACTCGCCCGATTTCAACGGTATGTTTACTTTTCCCCTAGGCCATTCCAGTTATTGGTTTCGAGTATCAGACCAGCGAAAATTTTGATGGTTTCTCAACCATTCCTTAATTTCAAACTCCCATATCTCGCGAACGGATTGACGAACTCGACAAATTCTTCTTGCATCTGAAAGCAGAAACTCGCCCGATTACAACGGTATGTGTATTTTTCCCCTAGGCCATTGTAGTTATTGGTTTCGAGTATCAGACTTGCGAAAATTTTGATGGTTTCTCAACCATTCCTTAACTTCAAACTCCCATATCTTGCGAACGGATAGACGAACTCGAGAAATTCCTGTTTCATCTGAAAGTAGAAATTCGCCCGATTACAACGGTATGTGTATTTTTCCCCTAGGCCACTGTAGTTATTGGTTTCGAGTATCAGACTTGCGAAAATTTTGATCGTTTGTCAACCACTCCTTCACTTGAAACTCCCATATCTCGCGAACGGATTGACGAACTCGAGAAATTCCTATTGCATCTGAAAGCAGAAACTCGCCCGATTACAACGCTATGTGTATTTTTGCCCTAGGCCTCTGTAGTTATTGGTTTCGAGTATCAGACTTGCGAAAATTTTGATGGTTTCTCACCCGTTCCTTAAATTCAAAGTCCCATATCTCGCGAACGGATTGACGAACTCGAGAAATTCCTGTTGCATCTGAAAGTAGAAACTCGCCCCATTACAATGGTGTGTGTACTTTTCCCCTAGGCCATTCCAGTTCTTGGTTTCGAGTATCAGACCAGCGAAATTTTTGATGGTTTCTCAAACATTCCTAAACTTCAAACTCCCATATCTCGCGAACGGATTGACGAACTCGAGAAATTCCTCTTTCATCTGAAAGTAGAAACTCGCACGATTACAACGGTATGTGTATTTTCCCCTAAGCCATTGTAGTTATTGGTTTCGAATATCAGACATTCGAAAATTTTGATCGTTTCTCAACCATTCCTTAACTTCAAACTCCCATATTATGCGAACGGATTGACGAACTCGAGAAATTCCTATTGCATCTGAAAGCAGAAACTCGCCCGATTACATCGGTATATGTATTTTTGCCCTAGGCCATAGTAGTTATTGGTTTCGAGTTTCAGACTTGCGAAAATTTTGATGGTATCTCAACCATTCCTTAACTTCAAACTCCCATATCTCGCGAACGGATTGACGAACACGAGAAATTCCTATTGCATCTAACAGCAGAAACTCGCCCGATTTCAACGGTATGTGTACTTTTCCCCTAGGCCATTCCAGTTATTGGTTACGAGTATCAGACCAGCGAAAATTTTGATGGTTTCTCAACCATTCCCTAACTTCATACTCCCATATCTGGCGCACGGATTGACGAACTCGCGAAGTTCCTGTTGCCTCTGAAAGTAGAAACTCGCCCCATTACAATGGTGTGTGTACCTTTCCCCTAGGCCATTCCAGTTATTCGTTTCCAGTATCAGACTTGCGAAATTTTTTATGGGCTCTCAACCATTCCTTAACTTCAAACTCCCATATCTCGCGAACGGATGGACGAACTCGAGAAATTCCTGTTTCATCTGAAAGTAGAAATTAGCCCGATTACAACGGTATGTGTATTTTTCCCCTAGGACATTGTAGTTATTGGTTTCGAGTATCAGACATGCGAAAATTTTTATGGTTGCTCAACCATTCCTTAACTTCAAACTCCCATATCTCGCGAACAATTGACGAACTCGAGAAATTCTTGTTGCATCTGAAAGCAGAAACTCGCCCGATTACAACGGTATGTGTATTTTTCCCCTAGGCCTTTGTAGTTATTTGTTTCGAGTATCAGACATGCGAAAATTTTGATCGTTTCTCAACCATTCCTTAACTTCAAACTCCCATATTATGCGAACGGATTGACGAACTCGAGAAATTCCTATTGCATCTGAAAGCAGAAACTCGCCCGATTACATCGGTATATGTATTTTTGCCCTAGGCCATAGTAGTTATTGGTTTCGAGTTTCAGACTTGCGAAAATATTGATGGTTTCTCAACCATTCCTTAATTTCAAACTCCCATATCTCGCGAACGGATTGACAAACTCGAGAAATTCCTGTTGCATCTGAAAGTTGAAACTCGCCCCATTACAATGGTGTGTGTACTTTTCCCCTAGGCCATAGTAGTTATTGGTTTCGAGTATCAGACATGCGAAAATTTTGATGGTTTCTCAACCATTCCTTAACTTCAAACTCCCATACCACGCGAACGGATTGACGAACTCGAGAAATTCCTATTGCATCTGAAAGCAGAAACTCGCGCGATTACAACAGTATGTGTATTTTTCCCCTAGGCCTTTGTAGTTATTTGTTTCGAGTATTAGACCTGCGAAAATTTTGATGGTTTCTCAACCATTCCTTAACTTCACACTCCCATATCTCGCGAACGGATTGACGAACACGAGAAATTCCTCTTGCATCTGAAAGTAGAAACTCGCCCGATTACAACGGTGTGTGTACTTTTCCCCTAGGCCATTCCAGTTATTGGTTTCGAGTATCAGACCAGCGAAAATTTTGATGGTTTCTCGACCATTCCTTAATTTCAAACTCCCATATCTCGCGAACGGATTGACGAACTCGAGAATCTCCTATTGCATCTGAAAGCAGAAACTCGCCCGATTACAACGGTATGTGTATTTTTGCCCTAGGCCTCTGTAGTTATTGGTTTCGAGTATCAGTCTTGGGAAAATTTTGATGGTTCCTCAACCGTTCCTTAAATTCAAACTCCCATATCTCGCGAACGGATTGACGAACTCGAGAAATTCCTGTTACATCTGAAAGTAGAAACTCGCCCGATTACAGCGGTATGTGTATTTTTGCCCTAGGCCATAGTAGTTATTGGTTTCGAGTATCAGAGTTGCGAAAATTTTGATGGTTTGTCAACCATTCCTTAATTTCAAACTCCCATATCTCAGGAACGGATTGACGACCTCGAGAAATTCCTGTTGCTTCTGAAAGTAGAAACACGCCCGATTACAGTGGTGTGTGTACTTTTCCCCTAGGCCATTCCAGTTATTGGTTTCGAGAATCAGACAAGCGAAAATTTTGATGGTTTCTCAACCATACCTTAATTTCAAACTCCCATATCTCGCGAACGGATTGACGAACTCGAGAAATTCCTGTTGCTTCTGAAAGTAGAAACTCGCCCCATTACAATGGTGTGTGTACTTTTCCCCTTAGGCCATTCCAGTTATTGGTTTCGAGTATCAGACCAGCCAAATTTTTGATGGTTTCTCAACCATTCCTTAACTTCAAACTCCCATATTAATGGAACGGATTAACGAACTCGAGAAATTCCTATTGCATCTGAAAGCAGAAACTCGCCCGATTACATCGGTGTGTGCATTTTTGCCCTAGGCCATAGTAGTTATTTGTTTCGAGTATCAGACTTGCGAAAATTTTGATGGTTTCTCATCCATTCCTTAACTTCAAACTCCCATATCGCGCGAACGGATTGACGAACACGAGAAATTCCTATTGCATCTAACAGCAGAAGCTCGCCCGATTTCAACGGTATGTGTACTTTTCCCCTAGGCCATTCCAGTTATTGGTTACGAGTATCAGACCAGCGAAAATTTTGATGGTTTCTCAACCATTCCCTAACTTCAAACTCCCATATCTCGCGCACGGATTGACGAACTCGCGAAGTTCCTGTTGCCTCTGAAAGTAGAAACTCGCCCCATTACAATGGTGTGTGTACTTTTCCCCTAGGCCATTCCAGTTATTCGTTTCCAGTATCAGACTTGCGAAATTTTTTATGGTCTCTCAACCATTCCTTAACTTCAAACTCCCATATCTCGCGAACGGATTGACGAACTCGAGAAATTCCTATTGCATCTGAAAGCAGAAACTCGCCCGATTACAACGCTATGTGTATTTTTGCCCTAGGCCTCTGTAGTTATTGGTTTCGAGTATCAGACTTGCGAAAATTTTGATGGTTTCTCACCCGTTCCTTAAATTCAAACTCCCATATCTCGCGAACGGATTGACGAACTCGAGAAATTCCTGTTGCATCTGAAAGTAGAAACTCGCCCCATTACAATGGTGTGTGTACTTTTCCCCTAGGCCATTCCAGTTCTTGGTTTCGAGTATCAGACCAGCGAAATTTTTGATGGTTTCTCAAACATTCCTAAACTTCAAACTCCCATATCTCGCGAACGGATTGACGAACTCGAGAAATTCCTCTTTCATCTGAAAGTAGAAACTCGCACGATTACAACGGTATGTGTATTTTCCCCTAAGCCATTGTAGTTATTGGTTTCGAATATCAGACATTCGAAAATTTTGATCGTTTCTCAACCATTTCTTAACTTCAAACTCCCATATTATGCGAACGGATTGACGAACTCGAGAAATTCCTATTGCATCTGAAAGCAGAAACTCGCCCGATTACATCGGTATATGTATTTTTGCCCTAGGCCATAGTAGTTATTGGTTTCGAGTTTCAGACTTGCGAAAATTTTGATGGTTTCTCATCCATTCCTTAACTTCAAACTCCCATATCGCGCGAACGGATTGACGAACACGAGAAATTCCTACTGCATCTGTCAGCAGAAACTCGCCCGATTTCAACGGTATGTTTACTTTTCCCCTAGGCCATTCCAGTTATTGGTTTCGAGTATCAGACCAGCGAAAATTTTGATGGTTTCTCAACCATTCCTTAATTTCAAACTCCCATATCTCGCGAACGGATTGACGAACTCGACAAATTCTTCTTGCATCTGAAAGCAGAAACTCGCCCGATTACAACGGTATGTGTATTTTTCCCCTAGGCCATTGTAGTTATTGGTTTCGAGTATCAGACTTGCGAAAATTTTGATGGTTTCTCAACCATTCCTTAACTTCAAACTCCCATATCTTGCGAACGGATAGACGAACTCGAGAAATTCCTGTTTCATCTGAAAGTAGAAATTCGCCCGATTACAACGGTATGTGTATTTTTCCCCTAGGCCACTGTAGTTATTGGTTTCGAGTATCAGACTTGCGAAAATTTTGATCGTTTGTCAACCACTCCTTCACTTGAAACTCCCATATCTCGCGAACGGATTGACGAACTCGAGAAATTCCTATTGCATCTGAAAGCAGAAACTCGCCCGATTACAACGCTATGTGTATTTTTGCCCTAGGCCTCTGTAGTTATTGGTTTCGAGTATCAGACTTGCGAAAATTTTGATGGTTTCTCACCCGTTCCTTAAATTCAAAGTCCCATATCTCGCGAACGGATTGACGAACTCGAGAAATTCCTGTTGCATCTGAAAGTAGAAACTCGCCCCATTACAATGGTGTGTGTACTTTTCCCCTAGGCCATTCCAGTTCTTGGTTTCGAGTATCAGACCAGCGAAATTTTTGATGGTTTCTCAAACATTCCTAAACTTCAAACTCCCATATCTCGCGAACGGATTGACGAACTCGAGAAATTCCTCTTTCATCTGAAAGTAGAAACTCGCACGATTACAACGGTATGTGTATTTTCCCCTAAGCCATTGTAGTTATTGGTTTCGAATATCAGACATTCGAAAATTTTGATCGTTTCTCAACCATTCCTTAACTTCAAACTCCCATATTATGCGAACGGATTGACGAACTCGAGAAATTCCTATTGCATCTGAAAGCAGAAACTCGCCCGATTACATCGGTATATGTATTTTTGCCCTAGGCCATAGTAGTTATTGGTTTCGAGTTTCAGACTTGCGAAAATTTTGATGGTATCTCAACCATTCCTTAACTTCAAACTCCCATATCTCGCGAACGGATTGACGAACACGAGAAATTCCTATTGCATCTAACAGCAGAAACTCGCCCGATTTCAACGGTATGTGTACTTTTCCCCTAGGCCATTCCAGTTATTGGTTACGAGTATCAGACCAGCGAAAATTTTGATGGTTTCTCAACCATTCCCTAACTTCATACTCCCATATCTGGCGCACGGATTGACGAACTCGCGAAGTTCCTGTTGCCTCTGAAAGTAGAAACTCGCCCCATTACAATGGTGTGTGTACCTTTCCCCTAGGCCATTCCAGTTATTCGTTTCCAGTATCAGACTTGCGAAATTTTTTATGGGCTCTCAACCATTCCTTAACTTCAAACTCCCATATCTCGCGAACGGATGGACGAACTCGAGAAATTCCTGTTTCATCTGAAAGTAGAAATTAGCCCGATTACAACGGTATGTGTATTTTTCCCCTAGGACATTGTAGTTATTGGTTTCGAGTATCAGACATGCGAAAATTTTTATGGTTGCTCAACCATTCCTTAACTTCAAACTCCCATATCTCGCGAACAATTGACGAACTCGAGAAATTCTTGTTGCATCTGAAAGCAGAAACTCGCCCGATTACAACGGTATGTGTATTTTTCCCCTAGGCCTTTGTAGTTATTTGTTTCGAGTATCAGACATGCGAAAATTTTGATCGTTTCTCAACCATTCCTTAACTTCAAACTCCCATATTATGCGAACGGATTGACGAACTCGAGAAATTCCTATTGCATCTGAAAGCAGAAACTCGCCCGATTACATCGGTATATGTATTTTTGCCCTAGGCCATAGTAGTTATTGGTTTCGAGTTTCAGACTTGCGAAAATATTGATGGTTTCTCAACCATTCCTTAATTTCAAACTCCCATATCTCGCGAACGGATTGACAAACTCGAGAAATTCCTGTTGCATCTGAAAGTTGAAACTCGCCCCATTACAATGGTGTGTGTACTTTTCCCCTAGGCCATAGTAGTTATTGGTTTCGAGTATCAGACATGCGAAAATTTTGATGGTTTCTCAACCATTCCTTAACTTCAAACTCCCATACCACGCGAACGGATTGACGAACTCGAGAAATTCCTATTGCATCTGAAAGCAGAAACTCGCGCGATTACAACAGTATGTGTATTTTTCCCCTAGGCCTTTGTAGTTATTTGTTTCGAGTATTAGACCTGCGAAAATTTTGATGGTTTCTCAACCATTCCTTAACTTCACACTCCCATATCTCGCGAACGGATTGACGAACACGAGAAATTCCTCTTGCATCTGAAAGTAGAAACTCGCCCGATTACAACGGTGTGTGTACTTTTCCCCTAGGCCATTCCAGTTATTGGTTTCGAGTATCAGACCAGCGAAAATTTTGATGGTTTCTCGACCATTCCTTAATTTCAAACTCCCATATCTCGCGAACGGATTGACGAACTCGAGAATCTCCTATTGCATCTGAAAGCAGAAACTCGCCCGATTACAACGGTATGTGTATTTTTGCCCTAGGCCTCTGTAGTTATTGGTTTCGAGTATCAGTCTTGGGAAAATTTTGATGGTTCCTCAACCGTTCCTTAAATTCAAACTCCCATATCTCGCGAACGGATTGACGAACTCGAGAAATTCCTGTTACATCTGAAAGTAGAAACTCGCCCGATTACAGCGGTATGTGTATTTTTGCCCTAGGCCATAGTAGTTATTGGTTTCGAGTATCAGAGTTGCGAAAATTTTGATGGTTTGTCAACCATTCCTTAATTTCAAACTCCCATATCTCAGGAACGGATTGACGACCTCGAGAAATTCCTGTTGCTTCTGAAAGTAGAAACACGCCCGATTACAGTGGTGTGTGTACTTTTCCCCTAGGCCATTCCAGTTATTGGTTTCGAGTATCAGACAAGCGAAAATTTTGATGGTTTCTCAACCATACCTTAATTTCAAACTCCCATATCTCGCGAACGGATTGACGAACTCGAGAAATTCCTGTTGCTTCTGAAAGTAGAAACTCGCCCCATTACAATGGTGTGTGTACTTTTCCCCTTAGGCCATTCCAGTTATTGGTTTCGAGTATCAGACCAGCCAAATTTTTGATGGTTTCTCAACCATTCCTTAACTTCAAACTCCCATATTAATGGAACGGATTAACGAACTCGAGAAATTCCTATTGCATCTGAAAGCAGAAACTCGCCCGATTACATCGGTGTGTGCATTTTTGCCCTAGGCCATAGTAGTTATTTGTTTCGAGTATCAGACTTGCGAAAATTTTGATGGTTTCTCATCCATTCCTTAACTTCAAACTCCCATATCGCGCGAACGGATTGACGAACACGAGAAATTCCTATTGCATCTAACAGCAGAAGCTCGCCCGATTTCAACGGTATGTGTACTTTTCCCCTAGGCCATTCCAGTTATTGGTTACGAGTATCAGACCAGCGAAAATTTTGATGGTTTCTCAACCATTCCCTAACTTCAAACTCCCATATCTCGCGCACGGATTGACGAACTCGCGAAGTTCCTGTTGCCTCTGAAAGTAGAAACTCGCCCCATTACAATGGTGTGTGTACTTTTCCCCTAGGCCATTCCAGTTATTCGTTTCCAGTATCAGACTTGCGAAATTTTTTATGGTCTCTCAACCATTCCTTAACTTCAAACTCCCATATCTCGCGAACGGATGGACGAACTCGAGAAATTCCTGTTTCATCTGAAAGTAGAAATTCGCCCGATTACAACGGTGTGTGTATTTTTCCCCTAGGCCTTTGTAGTTATTTGTTTCGAGTATCAGACATGCGAAAATTTTGATCGTTTCTCAACCATTCCTTAACTTCAAACTCCCATATTATGCGAACGGATTGACGAACGCGAGAAATTCCTATTGCATCTGAAAGCAGAAACTCGCCCGATTACATCGGTATATGTATTTTTGCCCTAGGCCATAGTAGTTATTGGTTTCGAGTTTCAGACTTGCGAAAATTTTGATGGTTTCTCAACCATTCCTTAACTTCAAACTCCCATATCTCGCGAACGGATTGACGAACACGAGAAATTCCTATTGCATCTAACAGCAGAAGCTCGCCCGATTTCAACGGTATGTGTACTTTTCCCCTAGGCCATTCCAGTTATTGGTTACGAGTATCAGACCAGCGAAAATTTTGATGGTTTCTCAACCATTCCCTAACTTCAAACTCCCATATCTCGCGCACGGATTGACGAACTCGCGAAGTTCCTGTTGCCTCTGAAAGTAGAAACTCGCCCCATTACAATGGTGTGTGTACTTTTCCCCTAGGCCATTCCAGTTATTCGTTTCCAGTATCAGACTTGCGAAATTTTTTATGGTCTTTCAACCATTCCTTAACTTCAAACTCCCATATCTCGCGAACGGATGGACGAACTCGAGAAATTCCTGTTTCATCTGAAAGTAGAAATTCGCCCGATTACACGGGTATGTGTATTTTTGCCCTAGGACTCTGTAGTTATTGGTTTCGAGTATCAGACTTGCGAAAATTTTGATGGTTTCTCAACCATTCCTTAATTTCAAACTCCCATATCTCGCGAACGGATTGACGAACTCGCGAAGTTCCTGTTGCATCTGAAAGTAGAAACTCGCCCCAATACAATGGTGTGTGTACTTTTCCCCTAACCCATAGTAGTTATGGGTTTCGAGTATCAGACTTGCGAAAATTTTGATGGTTTGTCAACCATTCCTTAACTTCAAACTCCCATATCTCGCGAACGGATTGACGAACTCGAGAAACTCCTGTTGCATCTGAAAGTAGAAACTCGCCCGATTACAGCGGTATGTGTATTTTTGCCCTAGGCCATAGTAGTTATTGGTTTCGAGTATCAGAGTTGCGAAAATGTTGATGGTTTCTCAACCATTCCTTAACTTCAAACTCCCATATCTCGCGAACGGATTGACGAACTCGAGAAATTCCTGTTGCATCTGAAAGTAGAAACTCGCCCGATTACAGCGGTATGTGTATTTTTGCCCTAGGCCATAGTAGTTATTGGTTTCGAGTATCAGAGTTGCGAAAATTTTGATGGTTTGTCAACCATTCCTTAATTTCAAACTCCCATATCTCAGGAAAGGATTGACGATCTCGAGAAATTCCTGTTGCTTCTGAAAGTAGAAACACGCCCGATTACAGTGGTGTGTGTACTTTTCCCCTTGGCCATTCCAGTTATTGGTTTCGAGTATCAGACAAGCGAAAATTTTGATGGTTTCTCAACCATTCCTTAATTTCAAACTCCCATATCTCGCGAACGGATTGACGAACTCGAGAAATTCCTGTTGCTTCTGAGGGTAGAAACTCGCCCCATTACAATGGTGTGTGTACTTTTCCCCTTAGGCCATTCCAGTTATTGGTTTCGAGTATCAGACCAGCCAAATTTTTGATGGTTTCTCAACCATTCCTTAACTTCAAACTCCCATATTAATGGAACGGATTGACGAACTCGAGAAATTCCTATTGCATCTGAAAGCAGAAACTCGCCCGATTACATCGGTGTGTGCATTTTTGCCCTAGGCCATAGTAGTTATTTGTTTCGAGTATCAGACTTGCGAAAATGTTGATGGTTTCTCAACCATTCCTTAACTTCAAACTCCCATATCGCGCGAACGGATTGACGAACACGAGAAATTCCTACTGCATCTGACAGCAGAAACTCGCCCGATTTCAACGGTATGTTTACTTTTCCCCTAGGCCATTCCAGTTATTGGTTTCGAGTATCAGACCAGCGAAAATTTTGATGGTTTCTCAACCATTCCTTAATTTCAAACTCCCATATCTCGCGAACGGATTGACGAACTCGACAAATTCTTCTTGCATCTGAAAGCAGAAACTCGCCCGATTACAACGGTATGTGTATTTTTCCCCTAGGCCATTGTAGTTATTGGTTTCGAGTATCAGACTTGCGAAAATTTTGATGGTTTCTCACCCGTTCCTTAAATTCAAACTCCCATATCTCGCGAACGGATTGACGAACTCGAGAAATTCCTGTTGCATCTGAAAGTAGAAACTCGCCCCATTACAATGGTGTGTGTACTTTTCCCCTAGGCCATTCCAGTTCTTGGTTTCGAGTATCAGACCAGCGAAATTTTTGATGGTTTCTCAAACATTCCTAAACTTCAAACTCCCATATCGCGCGAACGGATTGACGAACACGAGAAATTCCTACTGCATCTGACAGCAGAAACTCGCCCGATTTCAACGGTATGTTTACTTTTCCCCTAGGCCATTCCAGTTATTGGTTTCGAGTATCAGACCAGCGAAAATTTTGATGGTTTCTCAACCATTCCTTAACTTCAAACTCCCATATCTCGCGAACGAATTGACGAACTCGAGAAATTCTTGTTGCATCTGAAAGCAGAAACTCGCCCGATTACAACGGTATGTGTATTTTTCCCCTAGGCCTTTGTAGTTATTTGTTTCGAGTATCAGACATGCGAAAATTTTGATCGTTTCTCAAACATTCCTTAACTTCAAACTCCCATATTATGCGAACGGATTGACGAACTCGAGAAATTCCTATTGCATCTGAAAGCAGAAACTCGCCCGATTACATCGGTATATGTATTTTTGCCCTAGGCCATAGTAGTTATTGGTTTCGAGTTTCAGACTTGCGAAAATATTGATGGTTTCTCAACCATTCCTTAATTTCAAACTCCCATATCTCGCGAACGGATTGACAAACTCGAGAAATTCCTGTTGGATCTGAAAGTTGAAACTCGCCCCATTACAATGGTGTGTGTACTTTTCCCCTAGGCCATCGTAGTTATTGGTTTCGAGTATCAGACATGCGAAAATTTTGATGGTTTCTCAACCATTCCTTAACTTCAAACTCCCATATCACGCGAACGGAATGACGAACTCGAGAAATTCCTATTGCATCTGAAAGCAGAAACTCGCGCGATTACAACAGTATGTGTATTTTTCCCCTAGGCCTTTGTAGTTATTTGTTTCGAGTATTACACCTGCGAAAATTTTGATGGTTTCTCAACCATTCCTTAACTTCACACTCCCATGTCTCGCGAACGGATTGACGAACACGAGAAATTCCTCTTGCATCTGAAAGTAGAAACTCGCCCGATTACAACGGTGTGTGTACTTTTCCCCTAGGCCATTCCAGTTATTGGTTTCGAGTATCAGACATGCGAAAATTTTGATGGTTTCTCAACCATTCCTTAACTTCAAACTCCCGTATCACGCGAACGGATTGACGAACTCGAGAAATTCCTATTGCATCTGAAAGCAGAAACTCGCGCGATTACAACAGTATGTGTATTTTTCCCCTAGGCCTTTGTAGTTATTTGTTTCGAGTATGAGACCTGCGAAAATTTTGATGGTTTCTCAACCATTCCTTAACTTCACACTCCCATATCTCGCGAACGGATTGACGAAAACGAGAAATTCCTCTTGCATCTGAAAGTAGAAACTCGCCCGATTACAACGGTGTGTGTACTTTTCCCCTAGGCCATTCCAGTTATTGGTTTCGAGTATCAGACCAGCGAAAATTTTGATGGTTTCTCGACCATTCCTTAACTTCAAACTCCCATATCTCGCGAACAGATTGACGAACTGGAGAAATTCCTCTTGCATCTGAAAGTAGAAACTCGCCCGATTACAACGGCATGTGTATTTTTCCCCTAGGCCTCTGTAGTTATTGGTTTCGGGAATCAGACATGAGAAAATTTTGATGGTTGCTCAACCATTCCTTAACTTCAAACTCCCATATCTCGCGAACGAATTGACGAACTCGAGAAATTCCTATTGCATCTGAAAGCAGAAACTCGCCCGATTACAACGGTATGTGTATTTTTGCCCTAGGCCTCTGTAGTTATTGGTTTCGAGTATCAGACTTGCGAAAATTTTGATGGTTTCTCAACCATTCCTTAATTTCAAACTCCCATATCTCGCGAACGGATTGACGAACTCGCGAAGTTCCTGTTGCTTCTGAAAGTAGAAACTCGCCCCAATACAATGTTGTGTGTACTTTTCCCCTAACCCATAGTAGTTATGGGTTTCGAGTATCAGACTTGCGAAAATTTTGATGGTTTGTCAACCATTCCTTAACTTCAAACTCCCATACCTCGCGAACGGATTGACGAACTCGAGAAACTCCTATTGCATCTGAAAGCAGAAACTCGCCCGTTTACAACGGTATGTGTATTTTTGCCCTAGGCCTCTGTAGTTATTGGTTCCGAGTATCAGTCTTGCGAAAATTTTGATGGTTTCTCAACCGTTCCTTAAATTCAAACTCCCTAATCTCGCGAACGAATTGACGAACTCGAGAAATTCCTATTGCATCTGAAAGCAGAAACTCGCCCGATTACAACGGTATGTGTATTTTTGCCCTAGGCCTCTGTAGTTATTGGTTTCGAGTATCAGACTTGCGAAAATTTTGATGGTTTCTCAACCATTCCTTAATTTCAAACTCCCATATCTCGCGAACGGATTGACGAACTCGCGAAGTTCCTGTTGCTTCTGAAAGTAGAAACTCGCCCCAATACAATGTTGTGTGTACTTTTCCCCTAACCCATAGTAGTTATGGGTTTCGAGTATCAGACTTGCGAAAATTTTGATGGTTTGTCAACCATTCCTTAACTTCAAACTCCCATACCTCGCGAACGGATTGACGAACTCGAGAAACTCCTATTGCATCTGAAAGCAGAAACTCGCCCGTTTACAACGGTATGTGTATTTTTGCCCTAGGCCTCTGTACTTATTGGTTCCGAGTATCAGTCTTGCGAAAATTTTGATGGTTTCTCAACCGTTCCTTAAATTCAAACTCCCTAATCTCGCGAACGGATTGACGAACTCGAGAAATTCCTGTTGCATCTGAAAGTAGAAACTCGCCCGATTACAGCGGTATGTGTATTTTTGCCCTAGGCCATAGTAGTTATTGGTTTCGAGTATCAGAGTTGCGAAAATTTTGATGGTTTGTCAACCATTCCTTAATTTCAAACTCCCATATCTCAGGAACGGATTGACGACCTCGAGAAATTCCTGTTGCTTCTGAAAGTAGAAACACGCCCGATTACAGTGGTGTGTGTACTTTTCCCCTAGGCCATTCCAGTTATTGGTTTCGAGTATCAGACAAGCGAAAATTTTGATGGTTTCTCAACCATTCCTTAATTTCAAACTCCCATATCTCGCGAACGGATTGACGAACTCGAGAAATTCCTGTTGCTTCTGAAAGTAGAAACTCGCCCCATTACAATGGTGTGTGTACTTTTCCCCTTAGGCCATTCCAGTTATTGGTTTCGAGTATCAGACCAGCCAAATTTTTGATGGTTTCTCAACCATTCCTTAACTTCAAGCTCCCATATTAATGGAACGGATTGACGAACTCGAGAAATTCCTATTGCATCTGAAAGCAGAAACTCGCCCGATTACATCGGTGTGTGCATTTTTGCCCTAGGCGATAGTAGTTATTTGTTTCGAGTATCAGACTTGCGAAAATTTTGATGGTTTCTCATCCATTCCTTAACTTCAAACTCCCATATCGCGCGAACGGATTGACGAACACGAGAAGTTCCTACTGCATCTGACAGCAGAAACTCGCCCGATTTCAACGGTATGTTTACTTTTCCCCTAGGCCATTCCAGTTATTCGTTTCGAGTATCAGACCAGCGAAAATTTTGATGGTTTCTCAACCATTCCTTAATTTCAAACTCCCATATCTCGCGAACGGATTGACGAACTCGCGAAGTTCCTGTTGCTTCTGAAAGTAGAAACTCGTCCCATTACAATGGTGTGTGTACTTTTCCCCTAACCCATAGTAGTTATGGGTTTCGAGTATCAGACTTGCGAAAATTTTGATCGTTTGTCAACCACTCCTTCACTTGAAACTCCCATATCTCGCGAACGGATTGACGAACACGAGAAATTCCTATTGCATCTAACAGCAGAAACTCGCCCGATTTCAACGGTATGTGTACTTTTCCCCTAGGCCATTCCAGTTATTGGTTACGAGTATCAGACCAGCGAAAATTTTGATGGTTTCTCAAACATTCCTTAATTTCAAACTCCCATATCTCGCGAACGGATTGACGAACTCGCGAAGTTCCTGTTGCTTCTGAAAGTAGAAACTCGTCCCATTACAATGGTGTGTGTACTTTTCCCCTAACCCATAGTAGTTATGGGTTTCGAGTATCAGACTTGCGAAAATTTTGATCGTTTGTCAACCACTCCTTCACTTGAAACTCCCATATCTCGCGAACGGATTGACGAACTCGAGAAATTCCTATTGCATCTGAAAGCAGAAACTCGCCCGATTACAACGCTATATGTATTTTTGCCCTAGGCCTCTGTAGTTATTGGTTTCGAGTATCAGACTTGCGAAAATTTTGATGGTTTCTCACCCGTTCCTTAAATTCAAACTCCCATATCTCGCGAACGGATTGACGAACTCAACAAATTCCTGTTGCATCTGAAACTAGAAACTCGCCCCATTACAATGGTGTGTGTACTTTTCCCCTAGGCCATTCCTTTTCTTGGTTTCGAGTATCAGACCAGCGAAATTTTTGATGGTTTCTCAAACATTCCTAAACTTCAAACTCCCATATCTCGCGAACGGATTGACGAACTCGAGAAATTCCTCTTTCATCTGAAAGTAGAAACTCGCACGATTACAACGGTATGTGTATTTTCCCCTAGGCCATTGTAGTTATTGGTTTCGAATATCAGACATTCGAAAATTTTGATCGTTTCTCAACCATTCCTTAACTTCAAACTCCCATATCTCGCGAACGGATTGACGAACACGAGAAATTCCTATTGCATCTAACAGCAGAAACTCGCCCGATTTCAACGGTATGTGTACTTTTCCCCTAGGCCATTCCAGTTATTGGTTACGAGTATCAGACCAGCGAAAATTTTGATGGTTTCTCAAACATTCCCTAACTTCAAACTCCCATATCTGGCGCACGGATTGACGAACTCGCGAAGTTCCTGTTGCCTCTGAAAGTAGAAACTCGCCCCATTACAATGGTGTGTGTACTTTTCCCCTAGGCAATTCCAGTTATTCGTTTCCAGTATCAGACTTGCGAAATTTTTTATGGGCTCTCAACCATTCCTTAACTTCAAACTCCCATATCTCGCGAACGGATGGACGAACTCGAGAAATTCCTGTTTCATCTGAAAGTAGAAATTAGCCCGATTACAACGGTATGTGTATTTTTCCCCTAGGACATTGTAGTTATTGGTTTCGAGTATCAGACATGCGAAAATTTTTATGGTTGCTCAACCATTCCTTAACTTCAAACTCCCATATCTCGCGAACGAATTGACGAACTCGAGAAATACTTGTTGCATCTGAAAGCAGAAACTCGCCCGATTACAAAGGTATGTGTATTTTTCCCCTAGGCCTTTGTAGTTATTTGTTTCGAGTATCAGACATGCGAAAATTTTGATCGTTTCTCAACCATTCCTTAACTTCAAACTCCCATATTATGCGAACGGATTGACGAACTCGAGAAATTCCTATTGCATCTGAAAGCAGAAACTCGCCCGATTACATCGGTATATGTATTTTTGCCCTAGGCCATAGTAGTTATTGGTTTCGAGTTTCAGACTTGCGAAAATATTGATGGTTTCTCAACCATTCCTTAATTTCAAACTCCCATATCTCGCGAACGGATTGACAAACTCGAGAAATTCCTGTTGCATCTGAAAGTTGAAACTCGCCCCATTACAATGGTGTGTGTACTTTTCCCCTAGGCCATAGTAGTTATTGGTTTCGAGTATCAGACATGCGAAAATTTTGATGGTTTCTCAACCATTCCTTAACTTCAAACTCCCATATCACGCGAACGGAATGACGAACTCGAGAAATTCCTATTGCATCTGAAAGCAGAAACTCGCGCGATTACAACAGTATGTGTATTTTTCCCCTAGGCCTTTGTAGTTATTTGTTTCGAGTATTAGACCTGCGAAAATTTTGATGGTTTCTCAACCATTCCTTAACTTCACACTCCCATGTCTCGCGAACGGATTGACGAACACGAGAAATTCCTCTTGCATCTGAAAGTAGAAACTCGCCCGATTACAACGGTGTGTGTACTTTTCCCCTAGGCCATTCCAGTTATTGGTTTCGAGTATCAGACATGCGAAAATTTTGATGGTTTCTCAACCATTCCTTAACTTCAAACTCCCGTATCACGCGAACGGATTGACGAACTCGAGAAATTCCTATTGCATCTGAAAGCAGAAACTCGCGCGATTACAACAGTATGTGTATTTTTCCCCTAGGCCTTTGTAGTTATTTGTTTCGAGTATGAGACCTGCGAAAATTTTGATGGTTTCTCAACCATTCCTTAACTTCACACTCCCATATCTCGCGAACGGATTGACGAAAACGAGAAATTCCTCTTGCATCTGAAAGTAGAAACTCGCCCGATTACAACGGTGTGTGTACTTTTCCCCTAGGCCATTCCAGTTATTGGTTTCGAGTATCAGACCAGCGAAAATTTTGATGGTTTCTCGACCATTCCTTAACTTCAAACTCCCATATCTCGCGAACAGATTGACGAACTGGAGAAATTCCTCTTGCATCTGAAAGTAGAAACTCGCCCGATTACAACGGCATGTGTATTTTTCCCCTAGGCCTCTGTAGTTATTGGTTTCGGGAATCAGACATGAGAAAATTTTGATGGTTGCTCAACCATTCCTTAACTTCAAACTCCCATATCTCGCGAACGAATTGACGAACTCGAGAAATTCCTATTGCATCTGAAAGCAGAAACTCGCCCGATTACAACGGTATGTGTATTTTTGCCCTAGGCCTCTGTAGTTATTGGTTTCGAGTATCAGACTTGCGAAAATTTTGATGGTTTCTCAACCATTCCTTAACTTCAAACTCCCATATCTCGCGAACGAATTGACGAACTCGAGAAATTCTTGTTGCATCTGAAAGCAGAAACTCGCCCGATTACAACGGTATGTGTATTTTTCCCCTAGGCCTTTGTAGTTATTTGTTTCGAGTATCAGACATGCGAAAATTTTGATCGTTTCTCAACCATTCCTTAACTTCAAACTCCCATATTATGCGAACGGATTGACGAACTCGAGAAATTCCTATTGCATCTGAAAGCAGAAACTCGCCCGATTACATCGGTATATGTATTTTTGCCCTAGGCCATAGTAGTTATTGGTTTCGAGTTTCAGACTTGCGAAAATATTGATGGTTTCTCAACCATTCCTTAATTTCAAACTCCCATATCTCGCGAACGGATTGACAAACTCGAGAAATTCCTGTTGCATCTGAAAGTTGAAACTCGCCCCATTACAATGGTGTGTGTACTTTTCCCCTAGGCCATAGTAGTTATTGGTTTCGAGTATCAGACATGCGAAAATTTTGATGGTTTCTCAACCATTCCTTAACTTCAAACTCCCATATCACGCGAACGGAATGACGAACTCGAGAAATTCCTATTGCATCTGAAAGCAGAAACTCGCGCGATTACAACAGTATGTGTATTTTTCCCCTAGGCCTTTGTAGTTATTTGTTTCGAGTATTAGACCTGCGAAAATTTTGATGGTTTCTCAACCATTCCTTAACTTCACACTCCCATGTCTCGCGAACGGATTGACGAACACGAGAAATTCCTCTTGCATCTGAAAGTAGAAACTCGCCCGATTACAACGGTGTGTGTACTTTTCCCCTAGGCCATTCCAGTTATTGGTTTCGAGTATCAGACATGCGAAAATTTTGATGGTTTCTCAACCATTCCTTAACTTCAAACTCCCGTATCACGCGAACGGATTGACGAACTCGAGAAATTCCTATTGCATCTGAAAGCAGAAACTCGCGCGATTACAACAGTATGTGTATTTTTCCCCTAGGCCTTTGTAGTTATTTGTTTCGAGTATGAGACCTGCGAAAATTTTGATGGTTTCTCAACCATTCCTTAACTTCACACTCCCATATCTCGCGAACGGATTGACGAAAACGAGAAATTCCTCTTGCATCTGAAAGTAGAAACTCGCCCGATTACAACGGTGTGTGTACTTTTCCCCTAGGCCATTCCAGTTATTGGTTTCGAGTATCAGACCAGCGAAAATTTTGATGGTTTCTCGACCATTCCTTAACTTCAAACTCCCATATCTCGCGAACAGATTGACGAACTGGAGAAATTCCTCTTGCATCTGATAGTAGAAACTCGCCCGATTACAACGGCATGTGTATTTTTCCCCTAGGCCTCTGTAGTTATTGGTTTCGGGAATCAGACATGAGAAAATTTTGATGGTTGCTCAACCATTCCTTAACTTCAAACTCCCATATCTCGCGAACGAATTGACGAACTCGAGAAATTCCTATTGCATCTGAAAGCAGAAACTCGCCCGATTACAACGGTATGTGTATTTTTGCCCTAGGCCTCTGTAGTTATTGGTTTCGAGTATCAGACTTGCGAAAATTTTGATGGTTTCTCAACCATTCCTTAATTTCAAACTCCCATATCTCGCGAACGGATTGACGAACTCGCGAAGTTCCTGTTGCTTCTGAAAGTAGAAACTCGCCCCAATACAATGTTGTGTGTACTTTTCCCCTAACCCATAGTAGTTATGGGTTTCGAGTATCAGACTTGCGAAAATTTTGATGGTTTGTCAACCATTCCTTAACTTCAAACTCCCATACCTCGCGAACGGATTGACGAACTCGAGAAACTCCTATTGCATCTGAAAGCAGAAACTCGCCCGTTTACAACGGTATGTGTATTTTTGCCCTAGGCCTCTGTAGTTATTGGTTCCGAGTATCAGTCTTGCGAAAATTTTGATGGTTTCTCAACCGTTCCTTAAATTCAAACTCCCTAATCTCGCGAACGGATTGACGAACTCGAGAAATTCCTGTTGCATCTGAAAGTAGAAACTCGCCCGATTACAGCGGTATGTGTATTTTTGCCCTAGGCCATAGTAGTTATTGGTTTCGAGTATCAGAGTTGCGAAAATTTTGATGGTTTGTCAACCATTCCTTAATTTCAAACTCCCATATCTCAGGAACGGATTGACGACCTCGAGAAATTCCTGTTGCTTCTGAAAGTAGAAACACGCCCGATTACAGTGGTGTGTGTACTTTTCCCCTAGGCCATTCCAGTTATTGGTTTCGAGTATCAGACAAGCGAAAATTTTGATGGTTTCTCAACCATTCCTTAATTTCAAACTCCCATATCTCGCGAACGGATTGACGAACTCGAGAAATTCCTGTTGCTTCTGAAAGTAGAAACTCGCCCCATTACAATGGTGTGTGTACTTTTCCCCTTAGGCCATTCCAGTTATTGGTTTCGAGTATCAGACCAGCCAAATTTTTGATGGTTTCTCAACCATTCCTTAACTTCAAACTCCCATATTAATGGAACGGATTGACGAACTCGAGAAATTCCTATTGCATCTGAAAGCAGAAACTCGCCCGATTACATCGGTGTGTGCATTTTTGCCCTAGGCGATAGTAGTTATTTGTTTCGAGTATCAGACTTGCGAAAATTTTGATGGTTTCTCATCCATTCCTTAACTTCAAACTCCCATATCGCGCGAACGGATTGACGAACACGAGAAGTTCCTACTGCATCTGACAGCAGAAACTCGCCCGATTTCAACGGTATGTTTAATTTTCCCCTAGGCCATTCCAGTTATTCGTTTCGAGTATCAGACCAGCGAAAATTTTGATGGTTTCTCAACCATTCCTTAATTTCAAACTCCCATATCTCGCGAACGGATTGACGAACTCGCGAAGTTCCTGTTGCTTCTGAAAGTAGAAACTCGTCCCATTACAATGGTGTGTGTACTTTTCCCCTAACCCATAGTAGTTTTGGGTTTCGAGTATCAGACTTGCGAAAATTTTGATCGTTTGTCAACCACTCCTTCACTTGAAACTCCCATATCTCGCGAACGGATTGACGAACTCGAGAAATTCCTATTGCATCTGAAAGCAGAAACTCGCCCGATTACAACGCTATATGTATTTTTGCCCTAGGCCTCTGTAGTTATTGGTTTCGAGTATCAGACTTGCGAAAATTTTGATGGTTTCTCACCCGTTCCTTAAATTCAAACTCCCATATCTCGCGAACGGATTGACGAACTCAACAAATTCCTGTTGCATCTGAAACTAGAAACTCGCCCCATTACAATGGTGTGTGTACTTTTCCCCTAGGCCATTCCAGTTCTTGGTTTCGAGTATCAGACCAGCGAAATTTTTGATGGTTTCTCAAACATTCCTAAACTTCAAACTCCCATATCTCGCGAACGGATTGACGAACTCGAGAAATTCCTCTTTCATCTGAAAGTAGAAACTCGCACGATTACAACGGTATGTGTATTTTCCCCTAGGCCATTGTAGTTATTGGTTTCGAATATCAGACATTCGAAAATTTTGATCATTTCTCAACCATTCCTTAACTTCAAACTCCCATATTATGCGAACGGATTGACGAACTCGAGAAATTCCTATTGCATCTGAAAGCAGAAACTCGCCCGATTACATCGGTATATGTATTTTTGCCCTAGGCCATAGTAGTTATTGGTTTCGAGTTTCAGACTTGCGAAAATTTTGATGGTTTCTCAACCATTCCTTAACTTCAAACTCCCATATCTCGCGAACGGATTGACGAACACGAGAAATTCCTATTGCATCTAACAGCAGAAACTCGCCCGATTTCAACGGTATGTGTACTTTTCCCCTAGGCCATTCCAGTTATTGGTTACGAGTATCAGACCAGCGAAAATTTTGATGGTTTCTCAAACATTCCCTAACTTCAAACTCCCATATCTGGCGCACGGATTGACGAACTCGCGAAGTTCCTGTTGCCTCTGAAAGTAGAAACTCGCCCCATTACAATGGTGTGTGTACTTTTCCCCTAGGCAATTCCAGTTATTCGTTTCCAGTATCAGACTTGCGAAATTTTTTATGGGCTCTCAACCATTCCTTAACTTCAAACTCCCATATCTCGCGAACGGATGGACGAACTCGAGAAATTCCTGTTTCATCTGAAAGTAGAAATTAGCCCGATTACAACGGTATGTGTATTTTTCCCCTAGGACATTGTAGTTATTGGTTTCGAGTATCAGACATGCGAAAATTTTTATGGTTGCTCAACCATTCCTTAACTTCAAACTCCCATATCTCGCGAACGAATTGACGAACTCGAGAAATTCTTGTTGCATCTGAAAGCAGAAACTCGCCCGATTACAACGGTATGTGTATTTTTCCCCTAGGCCTTTGTAGTTATTTGTTTCGAGTATCAGACATGCGAAAATTTTGATCGTTTCTCAACCATTCCTTAACTTCAAACTCCCATATTATGCGAACGGATTGACGAACTCGAGAAATTCCTATTGCATCTGAAAGCAGAAACTCGCCCGATTACATCGGTATATGTATTTTTGCCCTAGGCCATAGTAGTTATTGGTTTCGAGTTTCAGACTTGCGAAAATATTGATGGTTTCTCAACCATTCCTTAATTTCAAACTCCCATATCTCGCGAACGGATTGACAAACTCGAGAAATTCCTGTTGCATCTGAAAGTTGAAACTCGCCCCATTACAATGGTGTGTGTACTTTTCCCCTAGGCCATAGTAGTTATTGGTTTCGAGTATCAGACATGCGAAAATTTTGATGGTTTCTCAACCATTCCTTAACTTCAAACTCCCATATCACGCGAACGGATTGACGAACTAGAGAAATTCCCCTTGCATCTGAAAGCAGAAACTCGCGCGATTACAACAGTATGTGTATTTTTCCCCTAGGCCTTTGTAGTTATTTGTTTCGAGTATTAGACCTGCGAAAATTTTGATGGTTTCACAACCATTCCTTAACTTCACACTCCCATATCTCGCGAACGGATTGACGAACACGAGAAATTCCTCTTGCATCTGAAAGCAGAATCTCGCCCCAATACAATGGTGTGTGTACTTTTCCCCTAACCCATAGTAGTTATGGGTTTCGAGTATCAGACTTGCGAAAATTTTGATGGTTTGTCAACCATTCCTTAATTTCAAACTCCCATATCTCAGGAACGGATAGACGACCTCGAGAAATTCCTGTTGCTTCTGAAAGAAGAAACACGCCCGATTACAGTGGTGTGTGTACTTTTCCCCTAGGCCATTCCAGTTATTGGTTTCGAGTATCAGACAAGCGAAAATTTTGATGGATTCTCAACCATTCCTTAATTTCAAACTCCCATATCTCGCGAACGGATTGACGAACTCGAGAAATTCCTGTTGCTTCTGAAAGTAGAAACTCGCCCCATTACAATGGTGTGTGTACTTTTCCCCTTAGGCCATTCCAGTTATTGGTTTCGAGTATCAGACCAGCCAAATTTTTGATGGTTTCTCAACCATTCCTTAACTTCAAACTCCCATATTAATGGAACGGATTGACGAACTCGAGAAATTCCTATTGCATCTGAAAGCAGAAACTCGCCCGATTACATCGGTGTGTGCATTTTTGCCCTAGGCCATAGTAGTTATTGGTTTCGAGTTTCAGACTTGCGAAAATTTTGATGGTTTCTCAACCATTCCTTAATTTCAAACTCCCATATCTCGCGAACGGATTGACGAACTCGACAAATTCTTCTTGCATCTGAAACCAGAAACTCGCCCGATTACAACGGTATGTGTATTTTTCCCCTAGGCCATTGTAGTTATTGGTTTCGAGTATCAGACTTGCGAAAATTTTGATGGTTTCTCATCCATTCCTTAACTTCAAACTCCCATATCGCGCGAACGGATTGACGAACACGAGAAATTCCTACTGCATCTGACAGCAGAAACTCGCCCAATTTCAACGGTATGTTTACTTTTCCCCTAGGCCATTCCAGTTATTGGTTTCGAGTATCAGACCAGCGAAAATTTTGATGGTTTCTCAACCATTCCTTAATTTCAAACTCCCATATCTCGCGAACGGATTGACGAACTCGACAAATTCTTCTTGCATCTGAAACCAGAAACTCGCCCGATTACAACGGTATGTGTATTTTTCCCCTAGGCCATTGTAGTTATTGGTTTCGAGTATCAGACTTGCGAAAATTTTGATGGTTTCTCAACCATTCCTTAACTTCAAACTCCCATATCTTGCGAACGGATAGACGAACTCGAGAAATTCCTGTTTCATCTGAAAGTAGAAATTCGCCCGATTACAACGGTATGTGTATTTTTCCCCTAGGCCATTGTAGTCATTGGTTTCGAGTATCAGACTTGCGAAAATTTTGATGGTTTCTCAACCATTCCTTAATTTCAAACTCCCATATCTCGCGAACGGATTGACGAACTCGCGAAGTTCCTGTTGCTTCTGAAAGTAGAAACTCGTCCCATTACAATGGTGTGTGTACCTTTCCCCTAACCCATAGTAGTTATGGGTTTCGAGTATCAGACTTGCGAAAATTTTGATGGTTTGTCAACCACTCCTTCACTTGAAACTCCCATATCTCGCGAACGGATTGACGAACTCGAGAAATTCCTCTTGCATCTGAAAGCAGAATCTCGCCCCAATACAATGGTGTGTGTACTTTTCCCCTAACCCATAGTAGTTATGGGTTTCGAGTATCAGACTTGCGAA
Organism: Ptiloglossa arizonensis; assembly: GCF_051014685.1. Classification (NCBI taxonomy): domain Eukaryota; kingdom Metazoa; phylum Arthropoda; class Insecta; order Hymenoptera; family Colletidae; genus Ptiloglossa; species Ptiloglossa arizonensis. The sequence continues at coordinate 86,953 of NW_027478825.1, read as the reverse complement.
AATTTTGATGGTTTGTCAACCATTCCTTAACTTCAAACTCCCATATCTCGCGAACGGATTGACGAACTCAAGAAACTCCTATTGCATCTGAAAGCAGAAACTCGCCCGATTACAACGGTATGTGTATTTTTGCCCTAGGCCTCTGTAGTTATTGGTTTCGAGTATCAGTCTTGCGAAAATTTTGATGGTTTCTCAACCGTTCCTTAAATTCAAACTCCCATATCTCGCGAACGGATTGACGAACTCGAGAAATTCCTGTTGCATCTGAAAGTAGAAACTCGCCCGATTACAGCGGTATGTGTATTTTTGCCCTAGGCCATAGTAGTTATTGGTTTCGAGTATCAGAGTTGCGAAAATTTTGATGGTTTGTCAACCATTCCTTAATTTCAAACTCCCATATCTCAGGAACGGATAGACGACCTCGAGAAATTCCTGTTGCTTCTGAAAGAAGAAACACGCCCGATTACAGTGGTGTGTGTACTTTTCCCTTAGGCCATTCCAGTTATTGGTTTCGAGTATCAGACAAGCGAAAATTTTGATGGATTCTCAACCATTCCTTAATTTCAAACTCCCATATCTCGCGAACGGATTGACGAACTCGAGAAATTCCTGTTGCTTCTGAAAGTAGAAACTCGCCCCATTACAATGGTGTGTGTACTTTTCCCCTTAGGCCATTCCAGTTATTGGTTTCGAGTATCAGACCAGCCAAATTTTTGATGGTTTCTCAACCATTCCTTAACTTCAAACTCCCATATTAATGGAACGGATTGACGAACTCGAGAAATTCCTATTGCATCTGAAAGCAGAAACTCGCCCGATTACAATGGTGTGTGTACTTTTCCCCTAGGCCATAGTAGTTATTGGTTTCGAGTATCAGACATGCGAAAATTTTGATGGTTTCTCAACCATTCCTTAACTTCAAACTCCCATATCACGCGAACGGATTGACGAACTAGAGAAATTCCCCTTGCATCTGAAAGCAGAAACTCGCGCGATTACAACAGTATGTGTATTTTTCCCCTAGGCCTTTGTAGTTATTTGTTTCGAGTATTAGACCTGCGAAAATTTTGATGGTTTCACAACCATTCCTTAACTTCACACTCCCATATCTCGCGAACGGATTGACGAACACGAGAAATTCCTCTTGCATCTGAAAGCAGAATCTCGCCCCAATACAATGGTGTGTGTACTTTTCCCCTAACCCATAGTAGTTATGGGTTTCGAGTATCAGACTTGCGAAAATTTTGATGGTTTGTCAACCATTCCTTAACTTCAAACTCCCATATCTCGCGAACGGATTGACGAACTCAAGAAACTCCTATTGCATCTGAAAGCAGAAACTCGCCCGATTACAACGGTATGTGTATTTTTGCCCTAGGCCTCTGTAGTTATTGGTTTCGAGTATCAGTCTTTCGAAAATTTTGATGGTTTCTCAACCGTTCCTTAAATTCAAACTCCCATATCTCGCGAACGGATTGACGAACTCGAGAAATTCCTGTTGCATCTGAAAGTAGAAACTCGCCCGATTACAGCGGTATGTGTATTTTTGCCCTAGGCCATAGTAGTTATTGGTTTCGAGTATCAGAGTTGCGAAAATTTTGATGGTTTGTCAACCATTCCTTAATTTCAAACTCCCATATCTCAGGAACGGATAGACGACCTCGAGAAATTCCTGTTGCTTCTGAAAGAAGAAACACGCCCGATTACAGTGGTGTGTGTACTTTTCCCCTAGGCCATTCCAGTTATTGGTTTCGAGTATCAGACAAGCGAAAATTTTGATGGATTCTCAACCATTCCTTAATTTCAAACTCCCATATCTCGCGAACGGATTGACGAACTCGAGAAATTCCTGTTGCTTCTGAAAGTAGAAACTCGCCCCATTACAATGGTGTGTGTACTTTTCCCCTTAGGCCATTCCAGTTATTGGTTTCGAGTATCAGACCAGCCAAATTTTTGATGGTTTCTCAACCATTCCTTAACTTCAAACTCCCATATTAATGGAACGGATTGACGAACTCGAGAAATTCCTATTGCATCTGAAAGCAGAAACTCGCCCGATTACATCGGTGTGTGCATTTTTGCCCTAGGCCATAGTAGTTATTGGTTTCGAGTTTCAGACTTGCGAAAATTTTGATGGTTTCTCAACCATTCCTTAATTTCAAACTCCCATATCTCGCGAACGGATTGACGAACTCGACAAATTCTTCTTGCATCTGAAACCAGAAACTCGCCCGATTACAACGGTATGTGTATTTTTCCCCTAGGCCATTGTAGTTATTGGTTTCGAGTATCAGACTTGCGAAAATTTTGATGGTTTCTCATCCATTCCTTAACTTCAAACTCCCATATCGCGCGAACGGATTGACGAACACGAGAAATTCCTACTGCATCTGACAGCAGAAACTCGCCCAATTTCAACGGTATGTTTACTTTTCCCCTAGGCCATTCCAGTTATTGGTTTCGAGTATCAGACCAGCGAAAATTTTGATGGTTTCTCAACCATTCCTTAATTTCAAACTCCCATATCTCGCGAACGGATTGACGAACTCGACAAATTCTTCTTGCATCTGAAACCAGAAACTCGCCCGATTACAACGGTATGTGTATTTTTCCCCTAGGCCATTGTAGTTATTGGTTTCGAGTATCAGACTTGCGAAAATTTTGATGGTTTCTCAACCATTCCTTAACTTCAAACTCCCATATCTTGCGAACGGATAGACGAACTCGAGAAATTCCTGTTTCATCTGAAAGTAGAAATTCGCCCGATTACAACGGTATGTGTATTTTTCCCCTAGGCCATTGTAGTCATTGGTTTCGAGTATCAGACTTGCGAAAATTTTGATGGTTTCTCAACCATTCCTTAATTTCAAACTCCCATATCTCGCGAACGGATTGACGAACTCGCGAAGTTCCTGTTGCTTCTGAAAGTAGAAACTCGTCCCATTACAATGGTGTGTGTACCTTTCCCCTAACCCATAGTAGTTATGGGTTTCGAGTATCAGACTTGCGAAAATTTTGATGGTTTGTCAACCACTCCTTCACTTGAAACTCCCATATCTCGCGAACGGATTGACGAACTCGAGAAATTCCTCTTGCATCTGAAAGCAGAATCTCGCCCCAATACAATGGTGTGTGTACTTTTCCCCTAACCCATAGTAGTTATGGGTTTCGAGTATCAGACTTGCGAAAATTTTGATGGTTTGTCAACCATTCCTTAACTTCAAACTCCCATATCTCGCGAACGGATTGACGAACTCAAGAAACTCCTATTGCATCTGAAACCAGAAACTCGCCCGATTACAACGGTATGTGTATTTTTCCCCTAGGCCATTGTAGTTATTGGTTTCGAGTATCAGACTTGCGAAAATTTTGATGGTTTCTCATCCATTCCTTAACTTCAAACTCCCATATCTTGCGAACGGATAGACGAACTCGAGAAATTCCTGTTTCATCTGAAAGTAGAAATTCGCCCGATTACAACGGTATGTGTATTTTTCCCCTAGGCCATTGTAGTCATTGGTTTCGAGTATCAGACTTGCGAAAATTTTGATGGTTTCTCAACCATTCCTTAATTTCAAACTCCCATATCTCGCGAACGGATTGACGAACACGAGAAATTCCTCTTGCATCTGAAAGCAGAATCTCGCCCCAATACAATGGTGTGTGTACTTTTCCCCTAACCCATAGTAGTTATGGGTTTCGAGTATCAGACTTGCGAAAATTTTGATGGTTTGTCAACCATTCCTTAACTTCAAACTCCCATATCTCGCGAACGGATTGACGAACTCAAGAAACTCCTATTGCATCTGAAAGCAGAAACTCGCCCGATTACAACGGTATGTGTATTTTTGCCCTAGGCCTCTGTAGTTATTGGTTTCGAGTATCAGTCTTTCGAAAATTTTGATGGTTTCTCAACCGTTCCTTAAATTCAAACTCCCATATCTCGCGAACGGATTGACGAACTCGAGAAATTCCTGTTGCATCTGAAAGTAGAAACTCGCCCGATTACAGCGGTATGTGTATTTTTGCCCTAGGCCATAGTAGTTATTGGTTTCGAGTATCAGAGTTGCGAAAATTTTGATGGTTTGTCAACCATTCCTTAATTTCAAACTCCCATATCTCAGGAACGGATAGACGACCTCGAGAAATTCCTGTTGCTTCTGAAAGAAGAAACACGCCCGATTACAGTGGTGTGTGTACTTTTCCCCTAGGCCATTCCAGTTATTGGTTTCGAGTATCAGACAAGCGAAAATTTTGATGGATTCTCAACCATTCCTTAATTTCAAACTCCCATATCTCGCGAACGGATTGACGAACTCGAGAAATTCCTGTTGCTTCTGAAAGTAGAAACTCGCCCCATTACAATGGTGTGTGTACTTTACCCCTTAGGCCATTCCAGTTATTGGTTTCGAGTATCAGACCAGCCAAATTTTTGATGGTTTCTCAACCATTCCTTAACTTCAAACTCCCATATTAATGGAACGGATTGACGAACTCGAGAAATTCCTATTGCATCTGAAAGCAGAAACTCGCCCGATTACATCGGTGTGTGCATTTTTGCCCTAGGCCATAGTAGTTATTGGTTTCGAGTTTCAGACTTGCGAAAATTTTGATGGTTTCTCAACCATTCCTTAATTTCAAACTCCCATATCTCGCGAACGGATTGACGAACTCGACAAATTCTTCTTGCATCTGAAACCAGAAACTCGCCCGATTACAACGGTATGTTTATTTTTCCCCTAGGCCATTGTAGTTATTGGTTTCGAGTATCAGACTTGCGAAAATTTTGATGGTTTCTCATCCATTCCTTAACTTCAAACTCCCATATCGCGCGAACGGATTGACGAACACGAGAAATTCCTACTGCATCTGACAGCAGAAACTCGCCCAATTTCAACGGTATGTTTACTTTTCCCCTAGGCCATTCCAGTTATTGGTTTCGAGTATCAGACCAGCGAAAATTTTGATGGTTTCTCAACCATTCCTTAATTTCAAACTCCCATATCTCGCGAACGGATTGACGAACTCGACAAATTCTTCTTGCATCTGAAACCAGAAACTCGCCCGATTACAACGGTATGTGTATTTTTCCCCTAGGCCATTGTAGTTATTGGTTTCGAGTATCAGACTTGCGAAAATTTTGATGGTTTCTCAACCATTCCTTAACTTCAAACTCCCATATCTTGCGAACGGATAGACGAACTCGAGAAATTCCTGTTTCATCTGAAAGTAGAAATTCGCCCGATTACAACGGTATGTGTATTTTTCCCCTAGGCCATTGTAGTCATTGGTTTCGAGTATCAGACTTGCGAAAATTTTGATGGTTTCTCAACCATTCCTTAATTTCAAACTCCCATATCTCGCGAACGGATTGACGAACTCGCGAAGTTCCTGTTGCTTCTGAAAGTAGAAACTCGTCCCATTACAATGGTGTGTGTACCTTTCCCCTAACCCATAGTAGTTATGGGTTTCGAGTATCAGACTTGCGAAAATTTTGATGGTTTGTCAACCACTCCTTCACTTGAAACTCCCATATCTCGCGAACGGATTGACGAACTCGAGAAATTCCTCTTGCATCTGAAAGCAGAATCTCGCCCCAATACAATGGTGTGTGTACTTTTCCCCTAACCCATAGTAGTTATGGGTTTCGAGTATCAGACTTGCGAAAATTTTGATGGTTTGTCAACCATTCCTTAACTTCAAACTCCCATATCTCGCGAACGGATTGACGAACTCAAGAAACTCCTATTGCATCTGAAAGCAGAAACTCGCCCGATTACAACGGTATGTGTATTTTTGCCCTAGGCCTCTGTAGTTATTGGTTTCGAGTATCAGTCTTGCGAAAATTTTGATGGTTTCTCAACCGTTCCTTAAATTCAAACTCCCATATCTCGCGAACGGATTGACGAACTCGAGAAATTCCTGTTGCATCTGAAAGTAGAAACTCGCCCGATTACAGCGGTATGTGTATTTTTGCCCTAGGCCATAGTAGTTATTGGTTTCGAGTATCAGAGTTGCGAAAATTTTGATGGTTTGTCAACCATTCCTTAATTTCAAACTCCCATATCTCAGGAACGGATAGACGACCTCGAGAAATTCCTGTTGCTTCTGAAAGAAGAAACACGCCCGATTACAGTGGTGTGTGTACTTTTCCCTTAGGCCATTCCAGTTATTGGTTTCGAGTATCAGACAAGCGAAAATTTTGATGGATTCTCAACCATTCCTTAATTTCAAACTCCCATATCTCGCGAACGGATTGACGAACTCGAGAAATTCCTGTTGCTTCTGAAAGTAGAAACTCGCCCCATTACAATGGTGTGTGTACTTTTCCCCTTAGGCCATTCCAGTTATTGGTTTCGAGTATCAGACCGGCCAAATTTTTGATGGTTTCTCAACCATTCCTTAATTTCAAACTCCCATATCTTGCGAACGGATAGACGAACTCGAGAAATTCCTGTTTCATCTGAAAGTAGAAATTCGCCCGATTACAACGGTATGTGTATTTTTCCCCTAGGCCATTGTAGTTATTGGTTTCGAGTATCAGACTTGCGAAAATTTTGATGGTTTCTCAACCATTCCTTAATTTCAAACTCCCATATCTCGCGAACGGATTGACGAACTCGCGAAGTTCCTGTTGCTTCTGAAAGTAGAAACTCGTCCCATTACAATGGTGTGTGTACTTTTCCCCTAACCCATAGTAGTTATGGGTTTCGAGTATCAGACTTGCGAAAATTTTGATGGTTTGTCAACCACTCCTTCACTTGAAACTCCCATATCTCGCGAACGGATTGACGAACTCGAGAAATTCCTCTTGCATCTGAAAGCAGAATCTCGCCCCAATACAATGGTGTGTGTACTTTTCCCCTAACCCATAGTAGTTATGGGTTTCGAGTATCAGACTTGCGAAAATTTTGATGGTTTGTCAACCATTCCTTAACTTCAAACTCCCATATCTCGCGAACGGATTGACGAACTCAAGAAACTCCTATTGCATCTGAAAGCAGAAACTCGCCCGATTACAACGGTATGTGTATTTTTGCCCTAGGCCTCTGTAGTTATTGGTTTCGAGTATCAGTCTTGCGAAAATTTTGATGGTTTCTCAACCGTTCCTTAAATTCAAACTCCCATATCTCGCGAACGGATTGACGAACTCGAGAAATTCCTGTTGCATCTGAAAGTAGAAACTCGCCCGATTACAGCGGTATGTGTATTTTTGCCCTAGGCCATAGTAGTTATTGGTTTCGAGTATCAGAGTTGCGAAAATTTTGATGGTTTGTCAACCATTCCTTAATTTCAAACTCCCATATCTCAGGAACGGATAGACGACCTCGAGAAATTCCTGTTGCTTCTGAAAGTAGAAACACGCCCGATTACAGTGGTGTGTGTACTTTTCCCCTAGGCCATTCCAGTTATTGGTTTCGAGTATCAGACAAGCGAAAATTTTGATGGATTCTCAACCATTCCTTAATTTCAAACTCCCATATCTCGCGAACGGATTGACGAACTCGAGAAATTCCTGTTGCTTCTGAAAGTAGAAACTCGCCCCATTACAATGGTGTGTGTACTTTTCCCCTTAGGCCATTCCAGTTATTGGTTTCGAGTATCAGACCAGCCAAATTTTTGATGGTTTCTCAACCATTCCTTAACTTCAAACTCCCATATTAATGGAACGGATTGACGAACTCGAGAAATTCCTATTGCATCTGAAAGCAGAAACTCGCCCGATTACATCGGTGTGTGCATTTTTGCCCTAGGCCATTGTAGTTATTGGTTTCGAGTATCAGACTTGCGAAAATTTTGATGGTTTCTCATCCATTCCTTAACTTCAAACTCCCATATCGCGCGAACGGATTGACGAACTCGACAAATTCTTCTTGCATCTGAAACCAGAAACTCGCCCGATTACAACGGTATGTGTATTTTTCCCCTAGGCCATTGTAGTTATTGGTTTCGAGTATCAGACTTGCGAAAATTTTGATGGTTTCTCATCCATTCCTTAACTTCAAACTCCCATATCGCGCGAACGGATTGACGAACACGAGAAATTCCTACTGCATCTGACAGCAGAAACTCGCCCAATTTCAACGGTATGTTTACTTTTCCCCTAGGCCATTCCAGTTATTGGTTTCGAGTATCAGACCAGCGAAAATTTTGATGGTTTCTCAACCATTCCTTAATTTCAAACTCCCATATCTCGCGAACGGATTGACGAACTCGACAAATTCTTCTTGCATCTGAAACCAGAAACTCGCCCGATTACAACGGTATGTGTATTTTTCCCCTAGGCCATTGTAGTTATTGGTTTCGAGTATCAGACTTGCGAAAATTTTGATGGTTTCTCAACCATTCCTTAACTTCAAACTCCCATATCTTGCGAACGGATAGACGAACTCGAGAAATTCCTGTTTCATCTGAAAGTAGAAATTCGCCCGATTACAACGGTATGTGTATTTTTCCCCTAGGCCATTGTAGTTATTGGTTTCGAGTATCAGACTTGCGAAAATTTTGATGGTTTCTCAACCATTCCTTAATTTCAAACTCCCATATCTCGCGAACGGATTGACGAACTCGCGAAGTTCCTGTTGCTTCTGAAAGTAGAAACTCGTCCCATTACAATGGTGGTGTGTACTTTTCCCCTAACCCATAGTAGTTATGGGTTTCGAGTATCAGACTTGCGAAAATTTTGATGGTTTGTCAACCACTCCTTCACTTGAAACTCCCATATCTCGCGAACGGATTGACGAACTCGAGAAATTCCTATTGCATCTGAAAGAAGAAACTCGCCCGATTACAACGCTATGTGCATTTTTGCCCTAGGCCTCTGTAGTTATTGGTTTCGAGTATCAGACTTGCGAAAATTTTGATGGTTTCTCAACCATTCCTTAACTTCAAACTCCCATATTATGCGAACGGATTGACGAACTCGAGAAATTCCTATTGCATCTGAAAGCAGAAACTCGCCCGATTACATCGGTATATGTATTTTTGCCCTAGGCCATAGTAGTTATTGGTTTCGAGTTTCAGACTTGCGAAAATTTTGATGGTTTCTCAACCATTCCTTAACTTCAAAACTCCCATATCTCGCGAACGGATTGACGAACACGAGAAATTCCTATTGCATCTAACAGCAGAAACTCGCCCGATTTCAACGGTATGTGTACTTTTCACCTAGGCCATTCCAGTTATTGGTTACGAGTATCAGACCAGCGAAAATTTTGATGGTTTCTCAACCATTCCCTAACTTCAAACTCCCATATCTCGCGCACGGATGGACGAACTCGAGAAATTCCTGTTCCATCTGAAAGTAGAAATTCGCCCGATTACAACGGTATGTGTATTTTTCCCCTAGGACATTGTAGTTATTGGTTTCGAGTATCAGACATGCGAAAATTTTTATGGTTGCTCAACCATTCCTTAACTTCAAACTCCCATATCTCGCGAACGAATTGACGAACTCGAGAAATTCTTGTTGCATCTAACAGCAGAAGCTCGCCCGATTTCAACGGTATGTGTACTTTTCCCCTAGGCCATTCCAGTTATTGGTTACGAGTATCAGACCAGCGAAAATTTTGATGGTTTCTCAACCATTCCCTAACTTCAAACTCCCATATCTCGCGCACGGATTGACGAACTCGCGAAGTTCCTGTTGCCTCTGAAAGTAGAAACTCGCCCCATTACAACGGTGTGTGTACTTTTCCCCTAGGCCATTCCAGTTATTCGTTTCCAGTATCAGACTTGCGAAATTTTTTATGGTCTCTCAACCATTCCTTAACTTCAAACTCCCATATCTCGCGAACGGATGGACGAACTCGAGAAATTCCTGTTTCATCTGAAAGTAGAAATTCGCCCGATTACAACGGTATGTGTATTTTTCCCCTAGGCCATTGTAGTTATTGGTTTCGAGTATCAGACATGCGAAAATTTTTATGGTTGCTCAACCATTCCTTAACTTCAAACTCCCATATCTCGCGAACGAATTGACGAACTCGAGAAATTCCTGTTGCTTCTGAGGGTAGAAACTCGCCCCATTACAATGGTGTGTGTACTTTTCCCCTTAGGCCATTCCAGTTATTGGTTTCGAGTATCAGACCAGCCAAATTTTTGATGGTTTCTCAACCATTCCTTAACTTCAAACTCCCATATTAATGGAACGGATTGACGAACTCGAGAAATTCCTATTGCATCTGAAAGCAGAAACTCGCCCGATTACATCGGTGTGTGCATTTTTGCCCTAGGCCATAGTAGTTATTTGTTTCGAGTATCAGACTTGCGAAAATTTTGATGGTTTCTCAACCATTCCTTAACTTCAAACTCCCATATTATGCGAACGGATTGACGAACTCGAGAAATTCCTATTGCATCTGAAAGCAGAAACTCGCCCGATTACATCGGTGTGTGCATTTTTGCCCTAGGCCATTGTAGTTATTGGTTTCGAGTATCAGACATGCGAAAATTTTTTATGGTTGCTCAACCATTCCTTAACTTCAAACTCCCATATCTCGCGAACGAATTGACGAACTCGAGAAATTCTTGTTGCATCTGAAAGCAGAAACTCGCCCGATTACAACGGTATGTGTATTTTTCCCCGAGGCCTTTGTAGTTATTTGTTTCGAGTAACAGACATGCGAAAATTTTGATGGTTTCTCAACCATTCCTTAACTTCAAACTCCCATATCTCGCGAACGGATTGACGACCACGAGAAATTCCTATTGCATCTGGAAGCAGAAACTCGCCCGATTACAAGGGTACGTGTATTTTTGCCCTAGGCCATAGTAGTTATTGGTTTCGAGTATCAGACATGCGAAAATTTTGATGGTTTCTCAACCATTCCTTAACTTCAAACTCCCATATCTCGCGAACGAATTGACGAACTCGAGAAATTCTTGTTGCATCTGAAAGCAGAAATTCGCCGGATTACAGCGGTATGTGTATTTTTGCTCTAGGCCATAGTAGTTATTGGTTTCGAGTATCAGACTTGCGAAAATATTGATGGTTTCTCAACCATTCCTTAATTTCAAACTCCCATATCTCGCGAACGGATTGACGAACTTGCGAAGTTCCTGTTGCTTCTGAAAGTAGAAACTCGCCCCATTACAATGGTGTGTGTACTTTTCCCCTAACCCATAGTAGTTATGAGTTTCGAGTATCAGACTTGCGAAAATTTTGATGGTTTGTCAAGCATTCTTTAACTTCAAACTCCCATATCTCGCGAACGGATAGACGAACTCGAGAAATTCCTGTTTCATCTGAAAGTAGAAATTCGCCCGATTACAACGGTATGTGTATTTTTCCCCTAGGCCTCTGTAGTTATTGGTTTCGGGAATCAGACATGAGAAAATTTGGATGGTTGCTCAACCATTCCTTAACTTCAAACTCCCATATCTCGCGAACGAATTGACGAACTCGAGAAATTCCTATTGCATCTGAAAGCAGAAACTCGCCCGATTACAACGGTATGTGTATTTTTGCCCTAGGCCTCTGTAGTTATTGGTTTCGAGTATCAGACTTGCGAAAATTTTGATGGTTTCTCAACCATTCCTTAAATTCAAACTCCCATATCTCGCGAACGGATTGACGAACTCGCGAAGTTCCTGTTGCTTCTGAAAGTAGAAACTCGCCCCATTACAATGGTGTGTGTACTTTTCCCCTAACCCATAGTAGTTATGGGTTTCGAGTGTCAGACTTGCGAAAATTTTGATGGTTTGTCAACCATTCCTTAACTTCAAACTCCCATATCGCGCGAACGGATTGACGAACACGAGAAATTCCTACTGCATCTGACAGCAGAAACTCGCCCGATTTCAGCGGTATGTTTTCTTTTCCCCTAGGCCATTCCAGTTATTGGTTTCGAGTATCAGACCAGCGAAAATTTTGATGGTTTCTCAACCATTCCTTCATTTCAAACTCCCATATCTCGCGAACGGATTGACGAACTCGACAAATTCTTCTTGCATCTGAAAGCAGAGACTCGCCCGATTACAGCGGTGTGTGTATTTTTGCCCTGGGCCTCTGTAGTTATTGGTTTCGAGTATCAGACTTGCGAAAATTTTGATGGTTTCTCAACCGTTCCTTAAATTCAAACTCCCATATCTCGCGAACGGATTGACGAACCCGACAAATTCTTCTTGCATCTGAAAGCAGAAACTCGCCCGATTACAACGGTATGTGTATTTTTCCCCTAGGCCATTGTAGTTATTGGTTTCGAGTATCAGACCAGCGAAAATTTTGATGGTTTCTCAACCATTCCTTAATTTCAAACTCCCATATCTCGCGAACGGATTGACGAACTCGAGAAATTCCTATTGCATCTAAAAGCAGAAACTCGCCCGATTACAACGGTATGTGTATTTTTGCCCTAGGCCTCTGTAGTTATTGGTTTCGAGTATCAGACTTGCGAAAATTTTGATGGACTCTCACCCGTTCCTTAAATTCAAACTCCCATATCTCGCGAACGGATTGACGAACTCGAGAAATTCCTGTTGCATCTGAAAGTAGAAACTCGCCCGATTACAAGGGTATGTGTATTTTTCCCCTAGGACTTTGTAGTTATTGGTTTCGGGAATCAGACTTGCGAAAATTTTGATGGTTGCACAACCATTCCTTAACTTCAAACTCCCATATCTCGCGAACGAATTGACGAACTCGACAAATTCTTATTGCATCTGAAAGCAGAAACTCGCCCGATTACAGCGGTGTGTGTATTTTTCCCCTAGGCCTCTGTAGTTATTGGTTTCGGGAATCAGACATGAGAAAATTTGGATGGTTGCTCAACCATTCCTTAACTTCAAACTCCCATATCTCGCGAACGAATTGACGAACTCGAGAAATTCCTATTGCATCTGAAAGCAGAAACTCGCCCGATTACAACGGTATGTGTATTTTTGCACTAGGCCTCTGTAGTTATTGGTTTCGAGTATCAGACTTGCGAAAATTTTGATGGTTTCTCAACCATTCCTTAATTTCAAACTCCCATATCTCGCGAACGGATTGACGAACTCGCGAAGTTCCTGTTGCTTCTGAAAGTAGAAACTCGCCCCATTACAATGGTGTGTGTACTTTTCCCCTAACCCATAGTAGTTATGGGTTTCGAGTGTCAGACTTGCGAAAATTTTGATGGTTTGTCAACTATTCCTTAACTTCAAACTCCCATATCGCGCGAACGGATTGACGAACACGAGAAATTCCTACTGCATCTGACAGCAGAAACTCGCCCGATTTCAACGGTATGTTTTCTTTTCCCCTAGGCCATTCCAGTTATTGGTTTCGAGTATCAGACCAGCGAAAATTTTGATGGTTTCTCAACCATTCCTTCATTTCAAACTCCCATATCTCGCGAACGGATTGACGAACTCGACAAATTCTTCTTGCATCTGAAAGCAGAGACTCGCCCGATTACAGCGGTGTGTGTATTTTTGCCCTGGGCCTCTGTAGTTATTGGTTTCGAGTATCAGACTTGCGAAAATTTTGATGGTTTCTCAACCGTTCCTTAAATTCAAACTCCCATATCTCGCGAACGGATTGACGAACCCGACAAATTCTTCTTGCATCTGAAAGCAGAAACTCGCCCGATTACAACGGTATGTGTATTTTTCCCCTAGGCCATTGTAGTTATTGGTTTCGAGTATCAGACCAGCGAAAATTTTGATGGTTTCTCAACCATTCCTTAATTTCAAACTCCCATATCTCGCGAACGGATTGACGAACTCGAGAAATTCCTATTGCATCTAAAAGCAGAAACTCGCCCGATTACAACGGTATGTGTATTTTTGCCCTAGGCCTCTGTAGTTATTGGTTTCGAGTATCAGACTTGCGAAAATTTTGATGGACTCTCACCCGTTCCTTAAATTCAAACTCCCATATCTCGCGAACGGATTGACGAACTCGAGAAATTCCTGTTGCATCTGAAAGTAGAAACTCGCCCGATTACAAGGGTATGTGTATTTTTCCCCTAGGACTTTGTAGTTATTGGTTTCGGGAATCAGACTTGCGAAAATTTTGATGGTTGCACAACCATTCCTTAACTTCAAACTCCCATATCTCGCGAACGAATTGACGAACTCGACAAATTCTTATTGCATCTGAAAGCAGAAACTCGCCCGATTACAGCGGTGTGTGTATTTTTGCCCTAGGCCATAGTAGTTATTGGTTTCGAGTATCAGACTTGCGAAAATTTTGACGGTTTCTCAACCATTCCTTAATTTCAAACTCCCATATCTCGCGAACGGATTGACGAACTCGAGAAATTCCTGTTGCATCTGAAAGTAGAAACTCGCCCCATTACAATGGTGTGTGTACTTTTCCCCTAGACCATTCCAGTTATTGGTTTCGAGTATCAGACCAGCGAAATTTTTGATGGTTTCTCAAACATTCCTAAACTTCAAACTCCCATATCTCGCGAACGGATTGACGAACTCGAGAAATTCCTGTTTCATCTGAAAGTAGAAACTCGCCCGATTACAACGGTATGTGTATTTTCCCCTAGGCCATTGTAGATATTGGTTTCGAATATCAGACGTTCGAAAATTTTGATGGTTTGTCAAACATTCCTAAACTTCAAACTCTCATATCTCGCGAACGAATTGACGAACTCGAGAAATTCTTGTTGCATCTGAAAGCAGAAATTCGCCGGATTACAGCGGTATGTGTATTTTTGCCCTAGGCCATAGTAGTTATTGGTTTCGAGTATCAGACTTGCGAAAATATTGATGGTTTCTCAACCATTCCTTAATTTCAAACTCCCATATCTCGCGAACGGATTGACGAACTTGCGAAGTTCCTGTTGCTTCTGAAAGTAGAAACTCGCCCCATTACAATGGTGTGTGTACTTTTCCCCTAACCCATAGTAGTTATGGGTTTCGAGTATCAGACTTGCGAAAATTTTGATGGTTTGTCAACCATTCCTTAACTTCAAACTCCCATATCTCGCGAACGGATAGACGAACTCGAGAAATTCCTGTTTCATCTGAAAGTAGAAATTCGCCCGATTACAACGGTATGTGTATTTTTCCCCTAGGCCTCTGTAGTTATTGGTTTCGGGAATCAGACATGAGAAAATTTTGATGGTTGCTCAACCATTCCTTAACTTCAAACTCCCATATCTCGCGAACGAATTGACGAACTCGAGAAATTCCTATTCCATCTGAAAGCAGAAACTCGCCCGATTACAACGGTATGTGTATTTTTGCCCTAGGCCTCTGTAGTTATTGGTTTCGAGTATCAGACTTGCGAAAATTTTAATGGTTTCTCAACCATTCCTTAATTTCAAACTCCCATATCTCGCGAACGGATTGACGAACTCGCGAAGTTCCTGTTGCTTCTGAAAGTAGAAACTCGCCCCATTACAATGGTGTGTGTACTTTTCCCCTAACCCATATTAGTTATGGGTTTCGAGTATCAGACTTGCGAAAATTTTGATGGTTTGTCAACCATTCCTTAACTTCAAACTCCCATATCTCGCGAACGGATAGACGAACTCGAGAAATTCCTGTTTCATCTGAAAGTAGAAATTCGCCCGGTTACAACGGTATGTGTATTTTTGCCCTAGGCCTGTGTAGTTATTGGTTTCGAGTATCAGACTTGCGAAAATTTTGATGGTTTCCCAACCGTTCCTTAAATTCAAACTCCCATATCTCGCGAACGGATTGACGAACTCGAGAAATTCTTGTTGCACCTGAAAGTAGAAACTCGCCCGATTACAAGGGTATGTGTATTTTTCCCCTAGGCCATTGTAGTTATTGGTTTCGAGTATCAGACATGCGAAAATTTTTATGGTTGCTCAACCATTCCTTAACTTCAAACTCCCATATCTCGCGAACGAATTGACGAACTCGAGAAATTCTTGTTGCATCTGAAAGCAGAAACTCGCCCGATTACAACGGTATGTGTATTTTTCCCCGAGGCCTTTGTAGTTATTTGTTTCGAGTAACAGACATGCGAAAATTTTGATGGTTTCTCAACCATTCCTTAACTTCAAACTCCCATATCTCGCGAACGGATTGACGACCACGAGAAATTCCTATTGCATCTGGAAGCAGAAACTCGCCCGATTACAAGGGTACGTGTATTTTTGCCCTAGGCCATAGTAGTTATTGGTTTCGAGTATCAGACATGCGAAAATTTTGATGGTTTCTCAACCATTCCTTAACTTCAAACTCCCATATCTCGCGAACGAATTGACGAACTCGAGAAATTCTTGTTGCATCTGAAAGCAGAAATTCGCCGGATTACAGCGGTATGTGTATTTTTGCTCTAGGCCATAGTAGTTATTGGTTTCGAGTATCAGACTTGCGAAAATATTGATGGTTTCTCAACCATTCCTTAATTTCAAACTCCCATATCTCGCGAACGGATTGACGAACTTGCGAAGTTCCTGTTGCTTCTGAAAGTAGAAACTCGCCCCATTACAATGGTGTGTGTACTTTTCCCCTAACCCATAGTAGTTATGGGTTTCGAGTATCAGACTTGCGAAAATTTTGATGGTTTGTCAACCATTCCTTAACTTCAAACTCCCATATCTCGCGAACGGATAGACGAACTCGAGAAATTCCTGTTTCATCTGAAAGTAGAAATTCGCCCGATTACAACGGTATGTGTATTTTTCCCCTAGGCCTCTGTAGTTATTGGTTTCGGGAATCAGACATGATAAAATTTGGATGGTTGCTCAACCATTCCTTAACTTCAAACTCCCATATCTCGCGAACGAATTGACGAACTCGAGAAATTCCTATTGCATCTGAAAGCAGAAACTCGCCCGATTACAACGGTATGTGTATTTTTGCCCTAGGCCTCTGTAGTTATTGGTTTCGAGTATCAGACTTGCGAAAATTTTGGTGGTTTCTCAACCATTCCTTAATTTCAAACTCCCATATCTCGCGAACGGATTGACGAACTCGCGAAGTTCCTGTTGCTTCTGAAAGTAGAAACTCGCCCCATTACAATGGTGTGTGTACTTTTCCCCTAACCCATAGTAGTTATGGGTTTCGAGTGTCAGACTTGCGAAAATTTTGATGGTTTGTCAACCATTCCTTAACTTCAAACTCCATATCTCGCGAACGGATAGACGAACTCGAGAAATTCCTGTTTCATCTGAAAGTAGAAATTCGCCCGATTACAACGGTATGTGTATTTTTCCCCTAGGCCTCTGTAGTTATTGGTTTCGGGAATCAGACATGAGAAAATTTGGATGGTTGCTCAACCATTCCTTAACTTCAAACTCCCATATCTCGCGAACGAATTGACGAACTCGAGAAATTCCTATTGCATCTGAAAGCAGAAACTCGCCCGATTACAACGGTATGTGTATTTTTGCCCTAGGCCTCTGTAGTTATTGGTTTCGAGTATCAGACTTGCGAAAATTTTGATGGTTTCTCAACCATTCCTTAATTTCAAACTCCCATATCTCGCGAACGGATTGACGAACTCGCGAAGTTCCTGTTGCTTCTGAAAGTAGAAACTCGCCCCATTACAATGGTGTGTGTACTTTTCCCCTAACCCATAGTAGTTATGGGTTTCGAGTGTCAGACTTGCGAAAATTTTGATGGTTTGTCAACCATTCCTTAACTTCAAACTCCCATATCGCGCGAACGGATTGACGAACACGAGAAATTCCTACTGCATCTGACAGCAGAAACTCGCCCGATTTCAACGGTATGTTTTCTTTTCCCCTAGGCCATTCCAGTTATTGGTTTCGAGTATCAGACCAGCGAAAATTTTGATGGTTTCTCAACCATTCCTTCATTTCAAACTCCCATATCTCGCGAACGGATTGACGAACTCGACAAATTCTTCTTGCATCTGAAAGCAGAGACTCGCCCGATTACAGCGGTGTGTGTATTTTTGCCCTGGGCCTCTGTAGTTATTGGTTTCGAGTATCAGACTTGCGAAAATTTTGATGGTTTCTCAACCGTTCCTTAAATTCAAACTCCCATATCTCGCGAACGGATTGACGAACCCGACAAATTCTTCTTGCATCTGAAAGCAGAAACTCGCCCGATTACAACGGTATGTGTATTTTTCCCCTAGGCCATTGTAGTTATTGGTTTCGAGTATCAGACCAGCGAAAATTTTGATGGTTTCTCAACCATTCCTTAATTTCAAACTCCCATATCTCGCGAACGGATTGACGAACTCGAGAAATTCCTATTGCATCTAAAAGCAGAAACTCGCCCGATTACAACGGTATGTGTATTTTTGCCCTAGGCCTCTGTAGTTATTGGTTTCGAGTATCAGACTTGCGAAAATTTTGATGGACTCTCACCCGTTCCTTAAATTCAAACTCCCATATCTCGCGAACTGATTGACGAACTCGAGAAATTCCTGTTGCATCTGAAAGTAGAAACTCGCCCGATTACAAGGGTATGTGTATTTTTCCCCTAGGACTTTGTAGTTATTGGTTTCGGGAATCAGACTTGCGAAAATTTTGATGGTTGCACAACCATTCCTTAACTTCAAACTCCCATATCTCGCGAACGAATTGACGAACTCGACAAATTCTTATTGCATCTGAAAGCAGAAACTCGCCCGATTACAGCGGTGTGTGTATTTTTGCCCTAGGCCATAGTAGTTATTGGTTTCGAGTATCAGACTTGCGAAAATTTTGACGGTTTCTCAACCATTCCTTAATTTCAAACTCCCATATCTCGCGAACGGATTGACGAACTCGAGAAATTCCTGTTGCATCTGAAAGTAGAAACTCGCCCCATTACAATGGTGTGTGTACTTTTCCCCTAGACCATTCCAGTTATTGGTTTCGAGTATCAGACCAGCGAAATTTTTGATGGTTTCTCAAACATTCCTAAACTTCAAACTCCCATATCTCGCGAACGGATTGACGAACTCGAGAAATTCCTGTTTCATCTGAAAGTAGAAACTCGCCCGATTACAACGGTATGTGTATTTTCCCCTAGGCCATTGTAGATATTGGTTTCGAATATCAGACGTTCGAAAATTTTGATGGTTTGTCAACCATTCCTAAACTTCAAACTCCCATATCTCGCGAACGAATTGACGAACTCGAGAAATTCTTGTTGCATCTGAAAGCAGAAATTCGCCGGATTACAGCGGTATGTGTATTTTTGCCCTAGGCCATAGTAGTTATTGGTTTCGAGTATCAGACTTGCGAAAATATTGATGGTTTCTCAACCATTCCTTAATTTCAAACTCCCATATCTCGCGAACGGATTGACGAACTTGCGAAGTTCCTGTTGCTTCTGAAAGTAGAAACTCGCCCCATTACAATGGTGTGTGTACTTTTCCCCTAACCCATAGTAGTTATGGGTTTCGAGTATCAGACTTGCGAAAATTTTGATGGTTTGTCAACCATTCCTTAACTTCAAACTCCCATATCTCGCGAACGGATAGACGAACTCGAGAAATTCCTGTTTCATCTGAAAGTAGAAATTCGCCCGATTACAACGGTATGTGTATTTTTCCCCTAGGCCTCTGTAGTTATTGGTTTCGGGAATCAGACATGAGAAAATTTTGATGGTTGCTCAACCATTCCTTAACTTCAAACTCCCATATCTCGCGAACGAATTGACGAACTCCAGAAATTCCTATTCCATCTGAAAGCAGAAACTCGCCCGATTACAACGGTATGTGTATTTTTGCCCTAGGCCTCTGTAGTTATTGGTTTCGAGTATCAGACTTGCGAAAATTTTAATGGTTTCTCAACCATTCCTTAATTTCAAACTCCCATATCTCGCGAACGGATTGACGAACTCGCGAAGTTCCTGTTGCTTCTGAAAGTAGAAACTCGCCCCATTACAATGGTGTGTGTACTTTTCCCCTAACCCATATTAGTTATGGGTTTCGAGTATCAGACTTGCGAAAATTTTGATGGTTTGTCAACCATTCCTTAACTTCAAACTCCCATATCTCGCGAACGGATAGACGAACTCGAGAAATTCCTGTTTCATCTGAAAGTAGAAATTCGCCCGGTTACAACGGTATGTGTATTTTTGCCCTAGGCCTGTGTAGTTATTGGTTTCGAGTATCAGACTTGCGAAAATTTTGATGGTTTCCCAATCGTTCCTTAAATTCAAACTCCCATATCTCGCGAACGGATTGACGAACTCGAGAAATTCTTGTTGCATCTGAAAGTAGAAACTCGCCCGATTACAAGGGTATGTGTATTTTTCCCCTAGGCCATTGTAGTTATTGGTTTCGAGTATCAGACATGCGAAAATTTTTATGGTTGCTCAACCATTCCTTAACTTCAAACTCCCATATCTCGCGAACGAATTGACGAACTCGAGAAATTCTTGTTGCATCTGAAAGCAGAAACTCGCCCGATTACAACGGTATGTGTATTTTTCCCCGAGGCCTTTGTAGTTATTTGTTTCGAGTAACAGACATGCGAAAATTTTGATGGTTTCTCAACCATTCCTTAACTTCAAACTCCCATATCTCGCGAACGGATTGACGACCCCGAGAAATTCCTATTGCATCTGGAAGCAGAAACTCGCCCGATTACAAGGGTACGTGTATTTTTGCCCTAGGCCATAGTAGTTATTGGTTTCGAGTATCAGACATGCGAAAATTTTGATGGTTTCTCAACCATTCCTTAACTTCAAACTCCCATATCTCGCGAACGAATTGACGAACTCGAGAAATTCTTGTTGCATCTGAAAGCAGAAATTCGCCGGATTACAGCGGTATGTGTATTTTTGCTCTAGGCCATAGTAGTTATTGGTTTCGAGTATCAGACTTGCGAAAATATTGATGGTTTCTCAACCATTCCTTAATTTCAAACTCCCATATCTCGCGAACGGATTGACGAACTTGCGAAGTTCCTGTTGCTTCTGAAAGTAGAAACTCGCCCCATTACAATGGTGTGTGTACTTTTCCCCTAACCCATAGTAGTTATGGGTTTCGAGTATCAGACTTGCGAAAATTTTGATGGTTTGTCAACCATTCCTTAACTTCAAACTCCCATATCGCGCGAACGGATTGACGAACACGAGAAATTCCTACTGCATCTGACAGCAGAAACTCGCCCGATTTCAACGGTATGTTTTCTTTTCCCCTAGGCCATTCCAGTTATTGGTTTCGAGTATCAGACCAGCGAAAATTTTGATGGTTTCTCAACCATTCCTTCATTTCAAACTCCCATATCTCGCGAACGGATTGACGAACTCGACAAATTCTTCTTGCATCTGAAAGCAGAGACTCGCCCGATTACAGCGGTGTGTGTATTTTTGCCCTGGGCCTCTGTAGTTATTGGTTTCGAGTATCAGACTTGCGAAAATTTTGATGGTTTCTCAACCGTTCCTTAAATTCAAACTCCCATATCTCGCGAACGGATTGACGAACCCGACAAATTCTTCTTGCATCTGAAAGCAGAAACTCGCCCGATTACAACGGTATGTGTATTTTTGCCCTAGGCCTCTGTAGTTATTGGTTTCGAGTATCAGACTTGCGAAAATTTTGATGGACTCTCACCCGTTCCTTAAATTCAAACTCCCATATCTCGCGAACGGATTGACGAACTCGAGAAATTCCTGTTGCATCTGAAAGTAGAAACTCGCCCGATTACAGGGGTATGTGTATTTTTCCCCTAGGACTTTGTAGTTATTGGTTTCGGGAATCAGACTTGCGAAAATTTTGATGGTTGCACAACCATTCCTTAACTTCAAACTCCCATATCTCGCGAACGAATTGACGAACTCGACAAATTCTTATTGCATCTGAAAGCAGAAACTCGCCCGATTACAGCGGTGTGTGTATTTTTGCCCTAGGCCATAGTAGTTATTGGTTTCGAGTATCAGACTTGCGAAAATTTTGACGGTTTCTCAACCATTCCTTAATTTCAAACTCCCATATCTCGCGAACGGATTGACGAACTCGAGAAATTCCTGTTGCATCTGAAAGTAGAAACTCGCCCCATTACAATGGTGTGTGTACTTTTCCCCTAGACCATTCCAGTTATTGGTTTCGAGTATCAGACCAGCGAAATTTTTGATGGTTTCTCAAACATTCCTAAACTTCAAACTCCCATATCTCGCGAACGGATTGACGAACTCGAGAAATTCCTGTTTCATCTGAAAGTAGAAACTCGCCCGATTACAACGGTATGTGTATTTTCCCCTAGGCCATTGTAGTTATTGGTTTCGAATATCAGACGTTCGAAAATTTTGATCGTTTCTCAACCATTCCTTAACTTCAAACTTCCATATTATGCGAACGGATTGACGAACTCGAGAAATTCCTATTGCATCTGAAAGCAGAAACTCGCCCGATTACATCGGTATATGTATTTTTGCCCTAGGCCATAGTAGTTATTGGTTTCGAGTTTCAGACTTGCGAAAATTTTGATGGTTTCTCAACCATTCCTTAACTTCAAACTCCCATATCTCGCGAACGGATTGACGAACTCGAGAAATTCCTCTTGCATCTGAAAGTAGAAACTCGCCCGATTACAACGGTATGTGTATTTTTCCCCTAGGCCTCTGTAGTTATTGGTTTCGGGAATCAGACATGCGAAAATTTTGATGGTTGCTCAACCAATCCTTAACTTCAAACTCCCGTATCTCGCGAACGAATTGACGAACTCGAGAAATTCCTATTGCATCTGAAAGCAGAAACTCGCCCGATTACAACGGTATGTGTATTTTTGCCCTAGGCCTCGGTAGTTATTGGTTTCGAGTATCAGGCTTGCGAAAATTTTGATGGTTTCTCAACCATTCCTTAATTTCAAACTCCCATATATCGCCAACGGATTGAAGAACTCGCGAAGTTCCTGTTGCTTCTGAAAGTAGAAACTCGCCCCATTACAATGGTGTGTGTACTTTTCCCCTAACCCATAGTAGTTATGGGTTTCGAGTATCAGACTTGCGAAAATTTTGATGGTTTGTCAACCATTCCTTAACTTCAAACTCCCATATCTCGCGAACGGATTGACGAACTCGAGAAACTCCAATTGCATCTGAAAGCAGAAACTCGCCCGATTACAACGGTATGTGTATTTTTGCCCTAGGCCTCTGTGGTTATTGGTTTCGAGTATCAGACTTGCGAAAATTTTGATGGTTTCTCAACCGTTCCTTAAATTCAAACTCCCATATCTCTCGAACGGATTGACGAACTCGAGAAATTCCTGTTGCATCTGAAAGTAGAAACTCGCCCGATTACAAGGGTATGTATATTTTTCCCCTAGGACTTTGTAGTTATTGGTTTCGGGAATCAGACTTGCGAAAATTTTGATGGTTGCACAACCATTCCTTAACTTCAAACTCCCATATCTCGCGAACGGATCGACGAACTCGCGAAGTTCCTGTTGCTTCTGAAAGTAGAAACTCGCCCCATTACAATGGTGTGTGTACTTTTCCCCTAGGCCATTCCAGTTATTGGTTTCGAGTATCAGACCAGCGAAATTTTTGATGGTTTCTCAACCATTCCTCAACTTCAAACTCCCATATCTCGCGAACGGATGGACGAACTCGAAAAATTCCTGTTTCATCTGAAAGTAGAAATTCGCCCGATTACAACGGTATGTGTATTTTTCCCCTAGGCCTTTGTAGTTATTTGTTTCGAGTATCAGACTTGCGAAAATTTTGATGGTTTCTCAACCATTCCTTAACTTCAAACTCCCATATCTCGCGAACGGATTGACGACCACGAGAAATTCCTATTGCATCTGAAAGCAGAAACTCGCCCGATTGCAGGGGTACGTGTATTTTTGCCCTAGGCCATAGTAGTTATTTGTTTCGAGTATCAGACTTGCGAAAATTTTGATGGTTTCTCAACCATTCCTTAATTTCAAACTCCCATATCTCGCGAACGGATTGACGAACTCGAGAAATTCCTATTGCATCTAAAAGCAGAAACTCGCCCGATTACAACGGTATGTGTATTTTTGCCCTAGGCCTCTGTAGTTATTGGTTTCGAGTATCAGACTTGCGAAAATTTTGATGGACTCTCACCCGTTCCTTAAATTCAAACTCCCATATCTCGCGAACGGATTGACGAACTCGAGAAATTCCTGTTGCATCTGAAAGTAGAAACTCGCCCGATTACAAGGGTATGTGTATTTTTCCCCTAGGACTTTGTAGTTATTGGTTTCGGGAATCAGACTTGCGAAAATTTTGATGGTTGCACAACCATTCCTTAACTTCAAACTCCCATATCTCGCGAACGAATTGACGAACTCGACAAGTTCTTACTGCATCTGAAAGCAGAAACTCGCCCGATTACAGCGGTGTGTGTATTTTTGCCCTAGGCCATAGTAGTTATTGGTTTCGAGTATCAGACTTGCGAAAATTTTGACGGTTTCTCACCCATTCCTTAATTTCAAACTCCCATATCTCGCGAACGGATTGACGAACTCGAGAAATTCCTGTTGCATCTGAAAGTAGAAACTCGCCCCATTACAATGGTGTGTGTACTTTTCCCCTAGACCATTCCAGTTATTGGTTTCGAGTATCAGACCAGCGAAATTTTTGATGGTTTCTCAAGCATTCCTAAACTTCAAACTCCCATATCTCGCGAACGGATTGACGAACTCGAGAAATTCCTGTTTCATCTGAAAGTAGAAACTCGCCCGATTACAACGGTATGTGTATTTTCCCCTAGGCCATTGTAGTTATTGGTTTCGAATATCAGACGTTCGAAAATTTTGACCGTTTCTCAACCATTCCTTAACTTCAAACTCCCATATTATGCGAACGGATTGACGAACTCGAGTAATTCCTATTGCATCTGAAAGCAGAAACTCGCCCGATTACATCGGTATATGTATTTTTGCCCTAGGCCATAGTAGTTATTGGTTTCGAGTTTCAGACTTGCGAAAATTTTGATGGTTTCTCAACCATTCCTTAACTTCAAACTCCCATATCTCGCGAACGGATTGACGAACACGAGAAATTCCTATTGCATCTAACAGCAGAAACTCGCCCGATTTCAACGGTATGTGTACTTTTCCCCTAGGCCATTCCAGTTATTGGTTACGAGTATCAGACCAGCGAAAATTTTGATGGTTTCTCAACCATTCCCTAACTTCAAACTCCCATATCTCGCGAACGGATTGACGAACTCGCGAAGTTCCTGTTGCCTCTGAAAGTAGAAACTCGCCCCATTACAATGGTGTGTGTACTTTTCCCCTAGGCCATTCCAGTTATTCGTTTCCAGTATCAGACTTGCGAAATTTTTTATGGTGTCTCAACCATTTCTTAACTTCAAACTCCCATATCTCGCGAACGGATTGACGAACTCGAGAAATTCCTCTTGCATCTGAAAGTAGAAACTCGCCCGATTACAACGGTATGTGTATTCTTCCCCTAGGCCTCTGTAGTTATTGGTTTCGGGAATCAGACATGCGAAAATTTTGATGGTTGCTCAACCAATCCTTAACTTCAAACTCCCGTATCTCGCGAACGAATTGACGAACTCGAGAAATTCCTATTGCATCTGAAAGCAGAAACTCGCCCGATTACAACGGTATGTGTATTTTTGCCCTAGGCCTCGGTAGTTATTGGTTTCGAGTATCAGGCTTGCGAAAATTTTGATGGTTTCTCAACCATTCCTTAATTTCAAACTCCCATATCTCGCCAACGGATTGAAGAACTCGCGAAGTTCCTGTTGCTTCTGAAAGTAGAAACTCGCCCCATTACAATGGTGTGTGTACTTTTCCCCTAACCCATAGTAGTTATGGGTTTCGTGTATCAGACTTGCGAAAATTTTGATGGTTTGTCAACCATTCCTTAACTTCAAACTCCCATATCTCGCGAACGGATTGACGAACTCGAGAAACTCCAATTGCATCTGAAAGCAGAAACTCGCCCGATTACAACGGTATGTGTGTTTTGCCCTAGGCCTCTGTGGTTATTGGTTTTGAGTATCAGACTTGCGAAAATTTTGATGGTTTCTCAACCGTTCCTTAAATTCAAACTCCCATATCTCTCGAACGGATTGACGAACTCGAGAAATTCCTGTTGCATCTGAAAGTAGAAACTCGCCCGATTACAAGGGTATGTATATTTTTCCCCTAGGCCTTTGTAGTTATTTGTTTCGAGTATCAGACTTGCGAAAATTTTGATGGTTTCTCAACCATTCCTTAACTTCAAACTCCCATATCTCGCGAACGGATTGACGACCACGAGAAATTCCTATTGCATCTGAAAGCAGAAACTCGCCCGATTGCAGGGGTACGTGTATTTTTGCCCTAGGCCATAGTAGTTATTTGTTTCGAGTATCAGACTTGCGAAAATTTTGATGGTTTCTCAACCATTCCTTAATTTCAAACTCCCATATCTCGCGAACGGATTGACGAACTCGAGAAATTCCTATTGCATCTAAAAGCAGAAACTCGCCCGATTACAACGGTATGTGTATTTTTGCCCTAGGCCTCTGTAGTTATTGGTTTCGAGTATCAGACTTGCGAAAATTTTGATGGACTCTCACCCGTTCCTTAAATTCAAACTCCCATATCTCGCGAACGGATTGACGAACTCGAGAAATTCCTGTTGCATCTGAAAGTAGAAACTCGCCCGATTACAAGGGTATGTGTATTTTTCCCCTAGGACTTTGTAGTTATTGGTTTCGGGAATCAGACTTGCGAAAATTTTGATGGTTGCACAACCATTCCTTAACTTCAAACTCCCATATCTCGCGAACGAATTGACGAACTCGACAAGTTCTTATTGCATCTGAAAGCAGAAACTCGCCCGATTACAGCGGTGTGTGTATTTTTGCCCTAGGCCATAGTAGTTATTGGTTTCGAGTATCAGACTTGCGAAAATTTTGACGGTTTCTCACCCATTCCTTAATTTCAAACTCCCATATCTCGCGAACGGATTGACGAACTCGAGAAATTCCTGTTGCATCTGAAAGTAGAAACTCGCCCCATTACAATGGTGTGTGTACTTTTCCCCTAGACCATTCCAGTTATTGGTTTCGAGTATCAGACCAGCGAAATTTTTGATGGTTTCTCAAGCATTCCTAAACTTCAAACTCCCATATCTCGCGAACGGATTGACGAACTCGAGAAATTCCTGTTTCATCTGAAAGTAGAAACTCGCCCGATTACAACGGTATGTGTATTTTCCCCTAGGCCATTGTAGTTATTGGTTTCGAATATCAGACGTACGAAAATTTTGATCGTTTCTCAACCATTCCTTAACTTCAAACTCCCATATTATGCGAACGGATTGACGAACTCGAGTAATTCCTATTGCATCTGAAAGCAGAAACTCGCCCGATTACATCGGTATATGTATTTTTGCCCTAGGCCATAGTAGTTATTGGTTTCGAGTTTCAGACTTGCGAAAATTTTGATGGTTTCTCAACCATTCCTTAACTTCAAACTCCCATATCTCGCGAACGGATTGACGAACACGAGAAATTCCTATTGCATCTAACAGCAGAAACTCGCCCGATTTCAACGGTATGTGTACTTTTCCCCTAGGCCATTCCAGTTATTGGTTACGAGTATCAGACCAGCGAAAATTTTGATGGTTTCTCAACCATTCCCTAACTTCAAACTCCCATATCTCGCGAACGGATTGACGAACTCGCGAAGTTCCTGTTGCCTCTGAAAGTAGAAACTCGCCCCATTACAATGGTGTGTGTACTTTTCCCCTAGGCCATTCCAGTTATTCGTTTCCAGTATCAGACTTGCGAAATTTTTTATGGTGTCTCAACCATTTCTTAACTTCAAACTCCCATATCTCGCGAACGGATTGACGAACTCGAGAAATTCCTCTTGCATCTGAAAGTAGAAACTCGCCCGATTACAACGGTATGTGCATTCTTCCCCTAGGCCTCTGTAGTTATTGGTTTCGGGAATCAGACATGCGAAAATTTTGATGGTTGCTCAACCAATCCTTAACTTCAAACTCCCGTATCTCGCGAACGAATTGACGAACTCGAGAAATTCCTATTGCATCTGAAAGCAGAAACTCGCCCGATTACAACGGTATGTGTATTTTTGCCCTAGGCCTCGGTAGTTATTGGTTTCGAGTATCAGGCTTGCGAAAATTTTGATGGTTTCTCAACCATTCCTTAATTTCAAACTCCCATATCTCGCCAACGGATTGAAGAACTCGCGAAGTTCCTGTTGCTTCTGAAAGTAGAAACTCGCCCCATTACAATGGTGTGTGTACTTTTCCCCTAACCCATAGTAGTTATGGGTTTCGTGTATCAGACTTGCGAAAATTTTGATGGTTTGTCAACCATTCCTTAACTTCAAACTCCCATATCTCGCGAACGGATTGACGAACTCGAGAAACTCCAATTGCATCTGAAAGCAGAAACTCGCCCGATTACAACGGTATGTGTGTTTTGCCCTAGGCCTCTGTGGTTATTGGTTTTGAGTATCAGACTTGCGAAAATTTTGATGGTTTCTCAACCGTTCCTTAAATTCAAACTCCCATATCTCTCGAACGGATTGACGAACTCGAGAAATTCCTGTTGCATCTGAAAGTAGAAACTCGCCCGATTACAAGGGTATGTATATTTTTCCCCTAGGACTTTGTAGTTATTGGTTTCGGGAATCAGACTTGCGAAAATTTTGATGGTTGCACAACCATTCCTTAACTTCAAACTCCCATATCTCGCGAACGGATCGACGAACTCGCGAAGTTCCTGTTGCTTCTGAAAGTAGAAACTCGCCCCATTACAATGGTGTGTGTACTTTTCCCCTAGGCCATTCCAGTTATTGGTTTCGAGTATCAGACCAGCGAAATTTTTGATGGTTTCTCAACCATTCCTTAACTTCAAACTCCCATATCTCGCGAACGGATGGACGAACTCGAGAAATTCCTGTTTCATCTGAAAGTAGAAATTCGCCCGATTACAACGGTATGTGTATTTTTCCCCTAGGCCTTTGTAGTTATTTGTTTCGAGTATCAGACTTGCGAAAATTTTGATGGTTTCTCAACCATTCCTTAACTTCAAACTCCCATATCTCGCGAACGGATTGACGACCACGTGAAATTCCTATTGCATCTGAAAGCAGAAACTCGCCCGATTGCAGGGGTACGTGTATTTTTGCCCTAGGCCATAGTAGTTATTTGTTTCGAGTATCAGACTTGCGAAAATTTTGATGGTTTCTCAACCATTCCTTATCTTCAAACTCCCATATCTCGCGAACGAATTGACGAACTCGAGAAATTCTTGTTGGATCTGAAAGCAGAAATTCGCCGGATTACAGCGGTATGTGTATATTTGCCCTGGGCCATAGTAGTTATTGGTTTCGAGTATCAGACTTTCGAAAATTTTGATGGTTTCTCAACCATTCCTTAACTTCAAACTCCCATATCTTGCGAACGGATAGACGAACTCGAGAAATTCCTGTTTCATCTGAAAGTAGAAATTCGCCCGGTTACAACGGTATGTGTATTTTTCCCCTAGGCCTTTGTGGTTATTTGTTTCGAGTATCAGACTTGCGAAAATTTTGATGGTTTCTCAACCATTCCTTAACTTCAAACTCCCATATCTCGCGAACGGATTGACGAACTCGAGAAATTCCTGTTTCATCTGAAAGCAGAAACTCGCGCGATTACAACAGTATGTGTATTTTTCCCCTAGGCCTTTGTGGTTATTTGTTTCGAGTATTAGACTTGCGAAAATTTTGATGGTTTCTCAACCATTCCTTAACTTCAAACTCCCATATCTTGCGAACGGATAGACGAACTCGAGAAATTCCTGTTTCATCTGAAAGTAGAAATTCGCCCGGTTACAACGGTATGTGTATTTTTCCCCTAGGCCATTGTAGTTATTGGTTTCGAGTATCAGACTTGCGAAAATTTTGATGGTTTCTCAACCATTCCTTAACTTCAAACTCCCATATCTCGCAAACGGATTGACGAACTCCCGAAGTTCCTGTTGCTTCTGAAAGTAGAAACTCGCCCCATTACAATGGTGTGTGTACTTTTCCCATAACCCATAGTAGTTATGGGTTTCGAGAATCAGACTTGCGAAAATTTTGATGGTTTGTCAACCACACCTTCACTTCAAACTCCCATATCTCGCGAACGGATTGACGAACTCGAGAAATTCCTATTGCATCTGAAAGCAGAAACTCGCCCGATTACAACGGTATGTGTATTTTTGCCCTAGGCCTCTGTAGTTATTGGTTTCGAGTATCAGACATACGAAAATTTTGATGGTTCCTCAACCATACTTTAACTTCAAACTCCCATATCTCGCGAACGGATTGAAGAACACGAGAAATTCCTATTGCATCTAACAGCAGAAACTCGCCCGATTTCAACGGTATGTGTACTTTTCCCCTAGGCCATTCCAGTTATTGGTTACGAGTATCAGACCAGCGAAATTTTTGATTGGTTTCTCAAACAGTCCTAAACTTCAAACTCCCATATCTCGCGAACGGATTGACGAACTCGAGAAATTCCTATTGCATTTGAAAGCAGAAACTCGCCCGATTACATCTGTATATGTATTTTTGCCCTAGGCCATAGTAGTTATTGGTTTCGAGTTTCAGACTTGCGAAAATTTTGATGGTTCCTCAACCATACTTTAACTTCAAACTCCCATATCTCGCGAACGGATTGACGAACACGAGAAATTCCTATTGCATCTAACAGCAGAAACTCGCCCGATTTCAACGGTATGTGTACTTTTCTCCTAGGCCATTCCAGTTATTGGTTACGAGTATCAGACCAGCGAAAATTTTGATGGTTTCTCAACCATTCCTTAATTTCAAACTCCCATATCTCGCGAACGGATTGACGAACTCGCGAAGTTCCTGTTGCCTCTGAAAGTAGAAACTCACCCCATTACAATGGTGTGTGTACTTTTCCCCTAGGCCATTCCAGTTATTCGTTTCCAGTATCAGACTTGCGAAATTTTTTATGGTGTCTCAACCATTCCTTAACTTCAAACTCCCATATCTCGCGAACGGATGGACGAACTCGAGAAATTCCTGTTTCATCTGAAAGTAGAAATTCGCCCGATTACAACGGTATGTGTATTTTTCCCCTAGGCCATTGTAGTTATTGGTTTCGAGTATCACACATGCGAAAATTTTTATGGTTGCTCAACCATTCCTTAACTTCAAACTCCCATATCTCGCGACCGAATTGACGATCTCGAGAAATTCTTCTTGCATCTGAAAGCAGAGACTCGCCCGATTACAGCGGTGTGTGTATTTTTGCCCTAGGCCATAGTAGTTATTGGTTTCGAGTATCAGACTTGCGAAAATTTTGATGGTTTCTCAACCATTCCTTAATTTCAAACTCCCATATCTCGCGAACGGATCGACGAACTCGCGAAGTTCCTGATGTTTCTGAAAGTAGAAACTCGCCCCATTACAATGGTGTGTGTCCTTTTCCCCTAGGCCATTCCAGTTATTGGTTTCGAGTATCAGACCAGCGAAATTTTTGATGGTTTCTCAACCATTCCTTAACTTCAAACTCCCATACCTCGCGAACGGATGGACGAACTCGAGAAATTCCTGTTTCATCTGAAAGTAGAAATTCGCCCGATTACAACGGTATGCGAATTTTTCCCCTAGGCCTTTGTAGTTATTTGTTTCGAGTATCAGACTTGCGAAAATTTTGATGGTTTCTCAACCATTCCTTAACTTCAAACTCCCATATCTCGCGAACGGATTGACGACCACGAGAAATTCCTATTGCATCTGAAAGCAGAAACTCGCCCGATTGCAAGGGTACGTGTACTTTTGCCCTAGGCCATAGTAGTTATTGGTTTCGAGTATCAGACATGCGAAAATTTTGATGGTTTCTCAACCATTCCTTATCTTCAAACTCCCATATCTCGCGAACGAATTGACGAACTCGAGAAATTCTTGTTGGATCTGAAAGCAGAAAATCGCCGGATTACAGCGGTATGTGTATATTTGCCCTAGGCCATAGTAGTTATTGGTTTCGAGTATCAGACTTGCGAAAATTTTGATGGTTTCTCAACCATTCCTTAATTTCAAACTCCCATATCTCGCGAACGGATTGACAAACTCGAGAAATTCCTGTTGCATCTGAAAGTTGAAACTCGCCCCATTACAATGGTGTGTGTACTTTTCCCCTAGGCCATTCCAGTTATTGGTTTCGAGTATCAGACCAGCGAAATTTTTGATGGTTTCTCAACCATTCCTTAACTTCAAACTCCCATATCTCGCGAACGGATTGACGAACTCGAGAAATTCCTGTTTCATCTGAAAGCAGAAACTCGCGCGATTTCAACAGTATGTGTATTTTTACCCTAGGCCTTTGTGGTTATTTGTTTCGAGTGTCAGACTTGCGAAAATTATGATGGTTTCTCAACCATACCTTAACCTCAAACTCCCATATCTCGCGAACGGATTGACGAACTCGAGAAATTCCTGTTTCATCTGAAAGCAGAAACTCGCGCGATTACAACAGTATGTGTATTTTTCCCCTAGGCCTTTGTGGTTATTTGTTTCGAGTATTAGACTTGCGAAAATTTTGATGGTTTCTCAACCATTCCTTAACTTCAAACTCCCATATCTTGCGAACGGATAGACGAACTCGAGAAATTCCTGTTTCATCTGAAAGTAGACATTCGCCCGGTTACAACGGTATGTGTATTTTTACCCTAGGCCTTTGTGGTTATTTGTTTCGAGTGTCAGACTTGCGAAAATTATGATGGTTTCTCAACCATACCTTAACTTCAAACTCCCATATCTCGCGAACGGATTGACGAACTCGTGAAATTCCTGTTTCATCTGAAAGCAGAAACTCGCGCGATTACAACAGTATGTGTATTTTTCCCCTAGGCCTTTGTGGTTATTTGTTTCGAGTATTAGACTTGCGAAAATTTTGATGGTTTCTCAACCATTCCTTAATTTCAAACTCCCATATCTCGCAAACGGATTGACGAACTCCCGAAGTTCCTGTTGCTTCTGAAAGTAGAAACTCGCCCCATTACAATGGTGTGTGTACTTTTCCCCTAACCCATAGTAGTTATGGGTTTCGAGTATCAGACTTGCGAAAATTTTGATGGTTTGTCGACCACTCCTTCACTTCAAACTCCCATATCTCGCGAACGGATTGACGAACTCGAGAAATTCCTATTGCATCTGAAAGCAGAAACTCGCCCGATTACAACGGTATGTGTATTTTTGCCCTAGGCCTCTGTAGTTATTGGTTTCGAGTATCAGACTTGCGAAAATTTTGATGGTTTCTCACCCGTTCCTTAAATTCAAACTCCCATATCTCGCGAACGGATTGACGAACTCGAGAAATTCCTGTTGCATCTGAAAGTAGAAACTCGCCCCATTACAGCGGTGTGTGTATTTTTGCCCTAGGCCATAGTAGTTATTGGTTTCGAGTATCAGACTTGCGAAAATTTTGATGGTTTCTCAACCATTCCTTAATTTCAAACTCCCATATCTCGCGAACGGATTGACGAACTCGAGAAATTCCTGTTGCATCTGAAAGTAGAAACTCGCCCCATTACAATGGTGTGTGTACTTTTCCCCTAGGCCATTCCAGTTATTGGTTTCGAGTATCAGACCAGCGAAATTTTTGATGGTTTCTCAAACATTCCTAAACTTCAAACTCCCATATCTCGCGAACGGATTGACGAACTCGAGAAATTCCTGT
The DNA here is from genome assembly GCF_051014685.1 of Ptiloglossa arizonensis. NCBI lineage: Eukaryota > Metazoa > Arthropoda > Insecta > Hymenoptera > Colletidae > Ptiloglossa > Ptiloglossa arizonensis. Next base: position 53,416 of record NW_027478825.1, on the reverse strand, counting down.
TTCATCTGAAAGTAGAAACTCGCCCGATTACAACGGTATGTGTATTTTCCCCTAGACCATTGTAGTTATTGGTTTCGAAAATCAGACATTCGAAAATTTTGATCGTTTCTCAACCATTCCTTAACTTCAAACTCCCATATTATGCGAACGGATTGACGAACTCGAGAAATTCCTATTGCATCTGAAAGCAGAAACTCGCCCGATTACATCGGTATATGTATTTTTGCCCTAGGCCATAGTAGTTATTGGTTTCGAGTTTCAGACTTGCGAAAATTTTGATGGTTTCTCAACCATTCTTTAACTTCAAACTCCCATATCTCGCAAACGGATTGACGAACACGAGAAATTCCTATTGCATCTAACAGCAGAAACTCGCCCGATTTCAACGGTATGTGTACTTTTCCCCTAGGCCATTCCAGTTATTGGTTACGAGTATCAGACCAGCGAAAATTTTGATGGTTTCTCAACCATTCCTTAATTTCAAACTCCCATATCTCGCGAACGGATTGACGAACTCGCGAAGTTCCTGTTGCCTCTGAAAGTAGAAACTCGCCCCATTACAATGGTGTGTGTACTTTTCCCCTAGCCCATTCCAGTTATTCGTTTCCAGTATCAGACTTGGGAAAATTTTTTATGGTGTCTCAACCATTCCTTAACTTCAAACTCCCATATCTCGCGAACGGATGGACGAACTCGAGAAATTCCTGTTTCATCTGAAAGTAGAAATTCGCCCGATTACAACGGTATGCTTATTTTTCCCCTAGGCCTTTGTAGTTATTGGTTTCGAGTATCACACATGCGAAAATTTTAATGGTTGCTCAACCATTCCTTAACTTCAAACTCCCATATCTCGCGAACGAATTGACGAACTCGAGAAATTCTTGTTGCATCTGAAAGCAGAAACTCGCCCGATTACAACGGTATGTGTATTTTTGCCCTAGGCCATAGTAGTTATTGGTTTCGAGTATCAGACTTGCGAAAATTTTGATGGTTTCTCGACCATTCCTTAATTTCAAACTCCCGTATCACGCGAACGGATTGACGAACTCGAGAAATTCCTATTGCATCTGAAAGCAGAAACTCGCGCGATTACAACAGTATGTGTATTTTTACCCTAGGCCTTTGTAGTTATTTGTTTCGGGTATTAGACCTGCGAAAATTTTTATGGTTTCTCAACCATTCCTTAACTTCACACTCCCATATCTCGCGAACGGATTGACGAACACGAGAAATTCCTCTTGCATCTGAAAGTAGAAACTCGCCCGATTACAATGGTGTGTGTACTTTTCCCCTAGGCCATTCCAGTTATTGGTTTCGAGTATCAGACCAGCGAAAATTTTGATGGTTTCTCGACCATTCCTTAACTTCAAACTCACATATCTCGCGAACGGATTGACGAACTCGAGAAATTCCTCTTGCACCTGAAAGTAGAAACTCGCCCGATTACAACGGTATGTGTATTTTTCCCCTAGGCCTCTGTAGTTATTGGTTTCGGGAATCAGACATCCGAAAATTTTGATGGTTGCTCAACCAATCCTTAACTTCAAACTCCCATATCTCGCGAACGAATTGACGAACTCGAGAAATTCCTATTGCATCTGAAAGCAGAAACTCGCCCGATTACAACGGTATGTGTATTTTTGCCCTAGGCCTCTGTAGTTATTGGTTTCGAGTATCAGACTTGCGAAAATTTTGATGGTTTCTCAACCATTCCTTAATTTCAAACTCCCATATCTCGCGAACGGATTGACGAACTCGCGAAGTTCCTGTTGCTTCTGAAAGTAGAAACTCGCCCCATTACAATGGTGTGTGTACTTTTCCCCTAACCCATAGTAGTTATGGGTTTCGACTATCAGACTTGCGAAAATTTTGATGGTTTGTCAACCATTCCTTAACTTCAAACTCCCATATCTCGCGAACGGATTGACGAACTCGAGAAACTCCTATTGCATCTGAAAGCAGAAACTCGCCCGAATACAACGGTATGTGTATTTTTGCCCTAGGCCTCTGTGGTTATTTGTTTCGAGTATCAGACTTGCGAAAATTTTGATGGTTTCTCAACCGTTCGTTAAATTCAAACTCCCATATCTCGCGAACGGATTGACGAACTCGCGATGTTCCTGTTGCTTCTGAAAGTAGAAACTCGCCCGATTACAACGGTATGTGTATTTTTCCCCTAGGCCTTTGTAGTTATTTGTTTCGAGTATCAGACTTGCGAAAATTTTGATGGTTTCTCAACCATTCCTTAATTTCAAACTCCCATATCTCGCGAACGGATTGACAAACTCGAGAAATTCCTGTTGCATCTGAAAGTTGAAACTCGCCCCATTACAATGGTGTGTGTACTTTTCCCCTAGGCCATTCCAGTTATTGGTTTCGAGTATCAGACCAGCGAAATTTTTGATGGTTTCTCAACCATTCCTTAACTTCAAACTCCCATATCTCGCGAACGGATTGACGAACTCGAGAAATTCCTGTTTCATCTGAAAGCAGAAACTCGCGCGATTACAACAGTATGTGTATTTTTCCCCTAGGCCTTTGTAGTTATTTGTTTCGAGTATCAGACTTGCGAAAATTTTGATGGTTTCTCAACCATTCCTTAATTTCAAACTCCCATATCTCGCGAACGGATTGACAAACTCGAGAAATTCCTGTTGCATCTGAAAGCTGAAACTCGCCCCATTACAATGGTGTGTGTACTTTTCCCCTAGGCCATTCCAGTTATTGGTTTCGAGTATCAGACCAGCGAAATTTTTGATGGTTTCTCAACCATTCCTTAACTTCAAACTCCCATATCTCGCGAACGGATTGACGACCACGAGAAATTCCTATTGCATCTGAAAGCAGAAACTCGCGCGATTACAACAGTAAGTGTATTTTTACCCTAGGCCTTTGTAGTTATTTGTTTCGGGTATTAGACCTGCGAAAATTTTCATGGTATCTCAACCATTCCTTAACTTCACACTCCCATATCTCGCGAACGGATTGACGAACACGAGAAATTCCTCTTGCATCTGAAAGTAGAAACTCGCCCGATTACAATGGTGTGTGTACTTTTCCCCTAGGCCATTCCAGTTATTGGTTTCGAGTATCAGACCAGCGAAAATTTAGATGGTTTCTCGACCATTCCTTAACTTCAAACTCCCATATCTCGCGAACGGATTGACGATCTCGAGAAATTCCTCTTGCATCTGAATGTAGAAACTCGCCCGATTACAACGGTATGTGTATTTTTCCCCTAGGCCTCTGTAGTTATTGGTTTCGGGAATCAGAAATCCGAAAATTTTGATGGTTGCTCAACCAATCCTTAATTTCAAACTCCCATATCTCGCGAACGGATTGACGAACTCGCGAAGTTCCCGTTGCTTCTGAAAGTAGAAACTCGCCCCATTACAATGGTGTGTGTACTTTTCCCCTAACACATAGTAGTTATGGGTTTCGAGTATCAGACTTGCGAAAATTTTGATGGTTTGTCAACCATTCCTTAACTTCAAACTCCCATATCTCGCGAACGGATTGACGAACTCGAGAAACTCCTATTGCATCTGAAAGCAGAAACTCGCCCGATTACAACGGTATGTGTATTTTTGCCCTAGGCCTCTGTAGTTATTGGTTTCGAGTATCAGACTTGCGAAAATTTTGATGGTTTCTCAACCGTTCCTTAAATTCAAACTCCCATATCTCGCGAACGGATTGACGAACTCGCGAAGTTCCTGTTGCTTCTGAAAGTAGAAACTCGCCCCATTACAATGGTGTGTGTACTTTTCCCCTAGGCCATTCCAGTTATTGGTTTCGAGTATCAGACCAGCGAAATTTTTGATGGTTTCTCAACCATTCCTTAACTTCAAACTCCCATATCTCGCGAACGGATGGACGAACTCGAGAAATTCCTGTTTCATCTGAAAGTAGAAATTCGCCCGATTACAACGGTATGTGTATTTTTCCCCTAGGCCTTTGTAGTTATTTGTTTCGAGTATCAGACTTGCGAAAATTTTGATGGTTTCTCAACCATTCCTTATCTGCAAACTCCCATATCTCGCGAACGAATTGACGAACTCGAGAAATCCTTGTTGGATCTGAAAGCAGAAATTCGCCGGATTACAGCGGTATGTGTATTTTTGCCCTAGGCCATAGTAGTTATTGGTTTCGAGTATCAGACTTGCGAAAATTTTGATGGTTTCTCAACCATTCCTTAATTTCAAACTCCCATATCTCGCGAACGGATCGACGAACTCGCGAAGTTCCTGTTGCTTCTGAAAGTAGAAACTCGCCCCATTACAATGGTGTGTGTCCTTTTCCCCTAGGCCATTCCAGTTATTGGTTTCGAGTATCAGACCAGCGAAATTTTTGATGGTTTCTCAACCATTCCTTAAGTTCAAACTCCCATATCTCGCGAACGGATGGACGAACTCGAGAAATTCCTGTTTCATCTGAAAGTAGAAATTCGCCCGATTACAACGGTATGTGTATTTTTCCCCTAGGCCTTTGTAGTTATTTGTTTCGAGTATCAGACATGCGAAAATTTTGATGGTTTCTCAACCATTCCTTATCTTCAAACTCCCATATCTCGCGAACGAACTGACGAACTCGAGAAATTCTTGTTGGATCTGAAAGCAGAAAATCGCCGGATTACAGCGGTATGTGTATATTTGCCCTAGGCCATAGTAGTTATTGGTTTCGAGTATCAGACTTGCGAAAATTTTGATGGTTTCTCAATCATTCCTTAATTTCAAACTCCCATATCTCGCGAACGAATTGACGAACTCGATAAATTCTTGTTGGATCTGAAAGCAGAAACTCGCGCGATTACAACAGTATGTGTATTTTTCCCCTAGGCCTTTGTGGTTATTTGTTTCGAGTATCAGACTTGCGAAAATTTTGATGGTTTCTCAACCATTCCTTAACTTCAAACTCCCATATCTCGCGAACGGTTTGACGAACTCGAGAAATTCCTTTTTCATCTGAAAGCAGAAACTCGCGCGATTACAACAGAATGTGTATTTTTCCCCTAGGCCTTTGTGGTTATTTGTTTCGAGTATTAGACTTGCGAAAATTTTGATGGTTTCTCAACCATTCCTTAATTTCAAACTCCCATATCTCGCAAACGGATTGACGAACTCCCGAAGTTCCTGTTGCTTCTGAAAGTAGAAACTCGCCCCATTACAATGGTGTGTGTACTTTTCCCCTAACCCATAGCAGTTACGGGTTTCGAGTATCAGACTTGCGAAAATTTTGATGGTTTGTCAACAACTCCTTCACTTCAAACTCCCATATCTCGCGAACGGATTGACGAACTCGAGAAATTCTTATTGCATCTGAAAGCAGAAACTCGCCCGATTACAACGGTATGTGTATTTTTACCCTAGGCCTTTGTAGTTATTTGTTTCGGGTATTAGACCTGCGAAAATTTTGATGGTTTCTCAACCATTCCGTAACTTCACACTCCCATATCTCGCGAACGGATTGACGAACACGAGAAATGCCTCTTGCATCTGAAAGCAGAAACTCGCGCGATTACAACAGTATGTGTATTTTTAACCTAGGCCTTTGTAGTTATTTGTTTCGGGTATTAGACCTGCGAAAATTTTGATGGTTTCTCAACCATTCCTTAACTTCACACTCCCGTATCTCGCGAACGGATTGACGAACACGAGAAATTCCTCTTGCATCTGAAAGTAGAAACTCTCCCGATTACAATGGTGTGTGTACTTTTCCCCTAGGCCATTCCAGTTATTGGTTTCGAGTATCAGACCAGCGAAAATTTTGATGGTTTCTCGACCATTCCTTAACTTCAAACTCCCATATCTCGCGAACGGATTGACGAACTCGAGAAATTCCTCTTGCATCTGAAAGTAGAAACTCGCCCGATTACAACGGTATGTGTATTTTTCCCCTAGGCCTCTGTAGTTATTGGTTTCGGGAATCAGACATCCGAAAATTTTGATGGTTGCTCAACCAATCCTTAATTTCAAACTCCCATATCTCGCGAACGGATTGACGAACTCGCGAAGTTCCCGTTGCTTCTGAAAGTAGAAACTCGCCCCATTACAATGGTGTGTGTACTTTTCCCCTAACCCATAGTAGTTATGGGTTTCGAGTATCAGACTTGCGAAAATTTTGATGGTTTGTCAACCATTCCTTAACTTCAAACTCCCATATCTCGCGAACGGATTGACGAACTCGAGAAACTCCTATTGCATCTGAAAGCAGAAACTCGCCCGATTACAACGGTATGTGTATTTTTGCCCTAGGCCTCTGTGGTTATTGGTTTCGAGTATCAGACTTGCGAAAATTTTGATGGTTTCTCAACCGTTCCTTAAATTCAAACTCCCATATCTCGCGAACGGATTGACGAACTCGCGAAGTTCCTGTTGCTTCTGAAAGTAGAAACTCGCCCCATTACAATGGTGTGTGTACTTTTCCCCTAGGCCATTCCAGTTATTGGTTTCGAGTATCAGACCAGCGAAATTTTTGATGGTTTCTCAACCATTCCTTAACTTCAAACTCCCATATCTCGCGAACGGATGGACGAACTCGAGAAATTCCTGTTTCATCTGAAAGTAGAAATTCGCCCGATTACAACGGTATGTGTATTTTTCCCCTAGGCCTTTGTAGTTATTTGTTTCGAGTATCAGACTTGCGAAAATTTTGATGGTTTCTCAACCATTCCTTAACTTCAAACTCCCATATCTTGCGAACGGATAGACGAACTCGAGAAATTCCTGTTTCATCTGAAAGTAGAAATTCGCCCGGTTACAACGGTATGTGTATTTTTCCCCTAGGCCATTGTAGTTATTGGTTTCGAGTATCAGACTTGCGAAAATTTTGATGGTTTCTCAACCATTCCTTAATTTCAAACTCCCATATCTCGCAAACGGATTGACGAACTCCCGAAGTTCCTGTTGCTTCTGAAAGTAGAAACTCGCCCCATTACAATGGTGTGTGTACTTTTCCCCTAACCCATAGCAGTTACGGGTTTCGAGTATCAGACTTGCGAAAATTTTGATGGTTTGTCAACAACTCCTTCACTTCAAACTCCCATATCTCGCGAACGGATTGACGAACTCGAGAAATTCTTATTGCAACTGAAAGCAGAAACTCGCCCGATTACAACGGTATGTGTATTTTTACCCTAGGCCTTTGTAGTTATTTGTTTCGGGTATTAGACCTGCGAAAATTTTGATGGTTTCTCAACCATTCCTTAACTTCACACTCCCATATCTCGCGAACGGATTGACGAACACGAGAAATTCCTCTTGCATCTGAAAGCAGAAACTCGCGCGATTACAACAGTATGTGTATTTTTAACCTAGGCCTTTGTAGTTATTTGTTTCGGGTATTAGACCTGCGAAAATTTTGATGGTTTCTCAACCATTCCTTAACTTCACACTCCCATATCTCGCGAACGGATTGACGAACACGAGAAATTCCTCTTGCATCTGAAAGTAGAAACTCGCCCGATTACAACGGTATGTGTATTTTTCCCCTAGGCCTCTGTAGTTATTGGTTTCGGGAATCAGACATCCGAAAATTTTGATGGTTGCTCAACCAATCCTTAATTTCAAACTCCCATATCTCGCGAACGGATTGACGAACTCGCGAAGTTCCCGTTGCTTCTGAAAGTAGAAACTCGCCCCATTACAATGGTGTGTGTACTTTTCCCCTAACCCATAGTAGTTATGGGTTTCGAGTATCAGACTTGCGAAAATTTTGATGGTTTGTCAACCATTCCTTAACTTCAAACTCCCATATCTCGCGAACGGATTGACGAACTCGAGAAGCTCCTATTGCATCTGAAAGCAGAAACTCGCCCGATTACAACGGTATGTGTATTTTTGCCCTAGGCCTCTGTGGTTATTGGTTTCGAGTATCAGACTTGCGAAAATTTTGATGGTTTCTCAACCGTTCCTTAAATTCAAACTCCCATATCTCGCGAACGGATTGACGAACTCGCGAAGTTCCTGTTGCTTCTGAAAGTAGAAAATCGCCCCATTACAATGGTGTGTGTACTTTTCCCCTAGGCCATTCCAGTTATTGGTTTCGAGTATCAGACCAGCGAAATTTTTGATGGTTTCTCAACCATTCCTTAACTTCAAACTCCCATATCTCGCGAACGGATGGACGAACTCGAGAAATTCCTGTTTCATCTGAAAGTAGAAATTCGCCCGATTACAACGGTATGTGTATTTTTCCCCTAGGCCTTTGTAGTTATTTGTTTCGAGTATCAGACTTGCGAAAATTTTGATGGTTTCTCAATCATTCCTTAATTTCAAACTCCCATATCTCGCGAACGGATTGACAAACTCGAGAAATTCCTGTTGCATCTGAAAGTTGAAACTTGCCCCATTACAATGGTGTGTGTACTTTTCCGCTAGGCCATTCCAGTTATTGGTTTCGAGTATCAGACCAGCGAAATTTTTGATGGTTTCTCAACCATTCCTTAACTTCAAACTCCCATATCTCGCGAACGGATTGACGAACTCGAGAAATTCCTTTTTCATCTGAAAGCAGAAACTCGCGCGATTACAACAGTATGTGTATTTTTCCCCTAGGCCTTTGTGGTTATTTGTTTCGAGTATTAGACTTGCGAAAATTTTGATGGTTTCTCAACCATTCCTTAACTTCAAACTCCCATATCTTGCGAACGGATAGACGAACTCGAGAAATTCCTGTTTCATCTGAAAGTAGAAATTCGCCCGGTTACAACGGTATGTGTATTTTTCCCCTAGGCCATTGTAGTTATTGGTTTCGAGTATCAGACTTGCGAAAATTTTGATGGTTTCTCAACCATTCCTTAATTTCAAACTCCCATATCTCGCAAACGGATTGACGAACTCCCGAAGTTCCTGTTGCTTCTGAAAGTAGAAACTCGCCCCATTACAATGGTGTGTGTACTTTTCCCCTAACCCATAGCAGTTACGGGTTTCGAGTATCAGACTTGCGAAAATTTTGATGGTTTGTCAACAACTCCTTCACTTCAAACTCCCATATCTCGCGAACGGATTGACGAACTCGAGAAATTCTTATTGCAACTGAAAGCAGAAACTCGCCCGATTACAACGGTATGTGTATTTTTACCCTAGGCCTTTGTAGTTATTTGTTTCGGGTATTAGACCTGCGAAAATTTTGATGGTTTCTCAACCATTCCTTAACTTCACACTCCCATATCTCGCGAACGGATTGACGAACACGAGAAATTCCTCTTGCATCTGAAAGCAGAAACTCGCGCGATTACAACAGTATGTGTATTTTTAACCTAGGCCTTTGTAGTTATTTGTTTCGGGTATTAGACCTGCGAAAATTTTGATGGTTTCTCAACCATTCCTTAACTTCACACTCCCATATCTCGCGAACGGATTGACGAACACGAGAAATTCCTCTTGCATCTGAAAGTAGAAACTCGCCCGATTACAACGGTATGTGTATTTTTCCCCTAGGCCTCTGTAGTTATTGGTTTCGGGAATCAGACATCCGAAAATTTTGATGGTTGCTCAACCAATCCTTAATTTCAAACTCCCATATCTCGCGAACGGATTGACGAACTCGCGAAGTTCCCGTTGCTTCTGAAAGTAGAAACTCGCCCCATTACAATGGTGTGTGTACTTTTCCCCTAACCCATAGTAGTTATGGGTTTCGAGTATCAGACTTGCGAAAATTTTGATGGTTTGTCAACCATTCCTTAACTTCAAACTCCCATATCTCGCGAACGGATTGACGAACTCGAGAAGCTCCTATTGCATCTGAAAGCAGAAACTCGCCCGATTACAACGGTATGTGTATTTTTGCCCTAGGCCTCTGTGGTTATTGGTTTCGAGTATCAGACTTGCGAAAATTTTGATGGTTTCTCAACCGTTCCTTAAATTCAAACTCCCATATCTCGCGAACGGATTGACGAACTCGCGAAGTTCCTGTTGCTTCTGAAAGTAGAAAATCGCCCCATTACAATGGTGTGTGTACTTTTCCCCTAGGCCATTCCAGTTATTGGTTTCGAGTATCAGACCAGCGAAATTTTTGATGGTTTCTCAACCATTCCTTAACTTCAAACTCCCATATCTCGCGAACGGATGGACGAACTCGAGAAATTCCTGTTTCATCTGAAAGTAGAAATTCGCCCGATTACAACGGTATGTGTATTTTTCCCCTAGGCCTTTGTAGTTATTTGTTTCGAGTATCAGACTTGCGAAAATTTTGATGGTTTCTCAATCATTCCTTAATTTCAAACTCCCATATCTCGCGAACGGATTGACAAACTCGAGAAATTCCTGTTGCATCTGAAAGTTGAAACTTGCCCCATTACAATGGTGTGTGTACTTTTCCGCTAGGCCATTCCAGTTATTGGTTTCGAGTATCAGACCAGCGAAATTTTTGATGGTTTCTCAACCATTCCTTAACTTCAAACTCCCATATCTCGCGAACGGATTGACGAACTCGAGAAATTCCTTTTTCATCTGAAAGCAGAAACTCGCGCGATTACAACAGTATGTGTATTTTTCCCCTAGGCCTTTGTGGTTATTTGTTTCGAGTATTAGACTTGCGAAAATTTTGATGGTTTCTCAACCATTCCTTAACTTCAAACTCCCATATCTTGCGAACGGATAGACGAACTCGAGAAATTCCTGTTTCATCTGAAAGTAGAAATTCGCCCGGTTACAACGGTATGTGTATTTTTCCCCTAGGCCATTGTAGTTATTGGTTTCGAGTATCAGACTTGCGAAAATTTTGATGGTTTCTCAACCATTCCTTAATTTCAAACTCCCATATCTCGCAAACGGATTGACGAACTCCCGAAGTTCCTGTTGCTTCTGAAAGTAGAAACTCGCCCCATTACAATGGTGTGTGTACTTTTCCCCTAACCCATAGCAGTTACGGGTTTCGAGTATCAGACTTGCGAAAATTTTGATGGTTTGTCAACAACTCCTTCACTTCAAACTCCCATATCTCGCGAACGGATTGACGAACTCGAGAAATTCTTATTGCATCTGAAAGCAGAAACTCGCCCGATTACAACGGTATGTGTATTTTTACCCTAGGCCTTTGTAGTTATTTGTTTCGGGTATTAGACCTGCGAAAATTTTGATGGTTTCTCAACCATTCCTTAACTTCACACTCCCATATCTCGCGAACGGATTGACGAACACGAGAAATGCCTCTTGCATCTGAAAGCAGAAACTCGCGCGATTACAACAGTATGTGTATTTTTAACCTAGGCCTTTGTAGTTATTTGTTTCGGGTATTAGACCTGCGAAAATTTTGATGGTTTCTCAACCATTCCTTAACTTCACACTCCCATATCTCGCGAACGGATTGACGAACACGAGAAATTCCTCTTGCATCTGAAAGTAGAAACTCTCCCGATTACAATGGTGTGTGTACTTTTCCCCTAGGCCATTCCAGTTATTGGTTTCGAGTATCAGACCAGCGAAAATTTTGATGGTTTCTCGACCATTCCTTAACTTCAAACTCCCATATCTCGCGAACGGATTGACGAACTCGAGAAACTCCTATTGCATCTGAAAGCAGAAACTCGCCCGATTACAACGGTATGTGTATTTTTGCCCTAGGCCTCTGTGGTTATTGGTTTCGAGTATCAGACTTGCGAAAATTTTGATGGTTTCTCAACCGTTCCTTAAATTCAAACTCCCACATCTCGCGAACGGATTGACGAACTCGCGAAGTTCCTGTTGCTTCTGAAAGTAGAAACTCGCCCCATTACAATGGTGTGTGTACTTTTCCCCTAGGCCATTCCAGTTATTGGTTTCGAGTATCAGACCAGCGAAATTTTTGATGGTTTCTCAACCATTCCTTAACTTCAAACTCCCATATCTCGCGAACGGATGGACGAACTCGAGAAATTCCTGTTTCATCTGAAAGTAGAAATTCGCCCGATTACAACGGTATGTGTATTTTTCCCCTAGGCCTTTGTAGTTATTTGTTTCGAGTATCAGACTTGCGAAAATTTTGATGGTTTCTCAACCATTCCTTAACTTCAAACTCCCATATCTTGCGAACGGATAGACGAACTCGAGAAATTCCTGTTTCATCTGAAAGTAGAAATTCGCCCGGTTACAACGGTATGTGTATTTTTCCCCTAGGCCATTGTAGTTATTGGTTTCGAGTATCAGACTTGCGAAAATTTTGATGGTTTCTCAACCATTCCTTAATTTCAAACTCCCATATCTCGCAAACGGATTGACGAACTCCCGAAGTTCCTGTTGCTTCTGAAAGTAGAAACTCGCCCCATTACAATGGTGTGTGTACTTTTCCCCTAACCCATAGCAGTTACGGGTTTCGAGTATCAGACTTGCGAAAATTTTGATGGTTTGTCAACAACTCCTTCACTTCAAACTCCCATATCTCGCGAACGGATTGACGAACTCGAGAAATTCTTATTGCATCTGAAAGCAGAAACTCGCCCGATTACAACGGTATGTGTATTTTTACCCTAGGCCTTTGTAGTTATTTGTTTCGGGTATTAGACCTGCGAAAATTTTGATGGTTTCTCAACCATTCCTTAACTTCACACTCCCATATCTCGCGAACGGATTGACGAACACGAGAAATTCCTCTTGCATCTGAAAGCAGAAACTCGCGCGATTACAACAGTATGTGTATTTTTAACCTAGGCCTTTGTAGTTATTTGTTTCGGGTATTAGACCTGCGAAAATTTTGATGGTTTCTCAACCATTCCTTAACTTCACACTCCCATATCTCGCGAACGGATTGACGAACACGAGAAATTCCTCTTGCATCTGAAAGTAGAAACTCTCCCGATTACAATGGTGTGTGTACTTTTCCCCTAGGCCATTCCAGTTATTGGTTTCGAGTATCAGACCAGCGAAAATTTTGATGGTTTCTCGACCATTCCTTAACTTCAAACTCCCATATCTCGCGAACGGATTGACGAACTCGAGAAATTCCTCTTGCATCTGAAAGTAGAAACTCGCCCGATTACAGCGGTATGTGTATTTTTCCCCTAGGCCTCTGTAGTTATTGGTTTCGGGAATCAGACATCCGAAAATTTTGATGGTTGCTCAACCAATCCTTAATTTCAAACTCCCATATCTCGCGAACGGATTGACGAACTCGCGAAGTTCCCGTTGCTTCTGAAAGTAGAAACTCGCCCCATTACAATGGTGTGTGTACTTTTCCCCTAACCCATAGTAGTTATGGGTTTCGAGTATCAGACTTGCGAAAATTTTGATGGTTTGTCAACCATTCCTTAACTTCAAACTCCCATATCTCGCGAACGGATTGACGAACTCGAGAAGCTCCTATTGCATCTGAAAGCAGAAACTCGCCCGATTACAACGGTATGTGTATTTTTGCCCTAGGCCTCTGTGGTTATTGGTTTCGAGTATCAGACTTGCGAAAATTTTGATGGTTTCTCAACCGTTCCTTAAATTCAAACTCCCATATCTCGCGAACGGATTGACGAACTCGCGAAGTTCCTGTTGCTTCTGAAAGTAGAAACTCGCCCCATTACAATGGTGTGTGTACTTTTCCCCTAGGCCATTCCAGTTATTGGTTTCGAGTATCAGACCAGCGAAATTTTTGATGGTTTCTCAACCGTTCCTTAAATTCAAACTCCCATATCTCGCGAACGGATTGACGAACTCGCGAAGTTCCTGTTGCTTCTGAAAGTAGAAACTCGCCCCATTACAATGGTGTGTGTACTTTTCCCCTAGGCCATTCCAGTTATTGGTTTCGAGTATCAGACCAGCGAAATTTTTGATGGTTTCTCAACCATTCCTTAACTTCAAACTCCCATATCTCGCGAACGGATTGACGAACTCGAGAAATTCCGGTTTCGTCTGAAAGCAGAAACTCGCGCGATTACAACAGTATGTGTATTTTTCCCCTAGGCCATAGTAGTTATTGGTTTCGAGTATCAGACATGCGAAAATTTTGATGGTTTCTCAACCATTCCTTATCTGCAAACTCCCATATCTCGCGAACGAATTGACGAACTCGAGAAATTCTTGTTGGATCTGAAAGCAGAAATTCGCCGGATTACAGCGGTATGTGTATTTTTGCCCTAGGCCATAGTAGTTATTGGTTTCGAGTATCAGACTTGCGAAAATTTTGATGGTTTCTCAACCATTCCTTAATTTCAAACTCCCATATCTCGCGAACGGATCGACGAACTCGCGAAGTTCCTGTTGCTCCTGAAAGTAGAAACTCGCCCCATTACAATGGTGTGTGTCCTTTTCCCCTAGGCCATTCCAGTTATTGGTTTCGAGTATCAGACCAGCGAAATTTTTGATGGTTTCTCAACCATTCCTTAAGTTCAAACTCCCATATCTCGCGAACGGATGGACGAACTCGAGAAATTCCTGTTTCATCTGAAAGTAGAAATTCGCCCGATTCCAACGGTATGTGTATTTTTCCCCTAGGCCTTTGTAGTTATTTGTTTCGAGTATCAGACTTGCGAAAATTTTGATGGTTTCTCAACCATTCCTTAACTTCAAACTCCCATATCTCGCGAACGGATTGACGAACTCGAGAAATTCCTTTTTCATCTGAAAGCAGAAACTCGCGCGATTACAACAGTATGTGTATTTTTCCCCTAGGCCATTGTAGTTATTGGTTTCGAGTATCAGACTTGCGAAAATTTTGATGGTTTCTCAACCATTCCTTAATTTCAAACTCCCATATCTCGCAAACGGATTGACGACCACGAGAAATTCCTATTCCATCTGAAAGCAGAAACTCGCCCGATTGCAAGGGTACGTGTATTTTTGCCCTAGGCCATAGTAGTTATTGGTTTCGAGTATCAGACATGCGAAAATTTTGATGGTTTCTCAACCATTCCTTATCTGCAAACTCCCATATCTCGCGAACGAATTGACGAACTCGAGAAATTCTTGTTGGATCTGAAAGCAGAAATTCGCCGGATTACAGCGGTATGTGTATTTTTGCCCTAGGCCATAGTAGTTATTGGTTTCGAGTATCAGACTTGCGAAAATTTTGATGGTTTCTCAACCATTCCTTAATTTCAAACTCCCATATCTCGCGAACGGATCGACGAACTCGCGAAGTTCCTGTTGCTCCTGAAAGTAGAAACTCGCCCCATTACAATGGTGTGTGTCCTTTTCCCCTAGGCCATTCCAGTTATTGGTTTCGAGTATCAGACCAGCGAAATTTTTGATGGTTTCTCAACCATTCCTTAAGTTCAAACTCCCATATCTCGCGAACGGATGGACGAACTCGAGAAATTCCTGTTTCATCTGAAAGTAGAAATTCGCCCGATTCCAACGGTATGTGTATTTTTCCCCTAGGCCTTTGTAGTTATTTGTTTCGAGTATCAGACTTGCGAAAATTTTGATGGTTTCTCAACCATTCCTTAACTTCAAACTCCCATATCTCGCGAACGGATTGACGAACTCGAGAAATTCCTTTTTCATCTGAAAGCAGAAACTCGCGCGATTACAACAGTATGTGTATTTTTCCCCTAGGCCATTGTAGTTATTGGTTTCGAGTATCAGACTTGCGAAAATTTTGATGGTTTCTCAACCATTCCTTAATTTCAAACTCCCATATCTCGCAAACGGATTGACGAACTCCCGAAGTTCCTGTTGCTTCTGAAAGTAGAAACTCGCCCCATTACAATGGTGTGTGTACCTTTCCCCTTACCCATAGCAGTTATGGGTTTCGAGTATCAGACTTGCGAAAATTTTGATGGTTTGTCAACAACTCCTTCACTTCAAACTCCCATATCTCGCGAACGGATTGACGAACTCGAGAAATTCTTATTGCATCTGAAAGCAGAAACTCGCCCGATTACAACGGTATGTGTATTTTTGCCCTAGGCCTCTGTAGTTATTGGTTTCGAGTATCAGACTTGCGAAAATTTTGATGGTTTCTCACCCGTTCCTTAAATTCAAACTCCCATATCTCGCGAACGGATTGACGAACTCGAGAAATTCCTGTTGCATCTGAAAGTAGAAACTAGCCCGATTACAAGGGTATGTGTATTTTTCCCCTGGGACTTTGTAGTTATTGGTTTCGGGAATCAGACTTGCGAAAATTTTGATGGTTGCACAACCATTCCTTAACTTCAAACTCCCATATCTCGCGAACGAATTGACGAACTCGACAAATTCTTATTGCATCTGAAAGCAGAAACTCGCCCGATTACAGCGGTGTGTGTATTTTTGCCCTAGGCCATAGTAGTTATTGGTTTCGAGTATCAGACTTGCGAAAATTTTGATGGTTTCTCAACCATTCCTTAATTTCAAACTCCCATATCTCGCGAACGGATTGACGAACTCGAGAAATTCCTGTTGCATCTGAAAGTAGAAACTCGCCCCATTACAATGGTGTGTGTACTTTTCCCCTAGGCCATTCCAGCTATTGGTTTCGAGTATCAGACCAGCGAAATTTTTGATGGTTTCTCAAACATTCCTAAACTTCAAACTCCCATATCTCGCGAACGGATTGACGAACTCGCGAAGTTCCTGTTGCCTCTGAAAGTAGAAACTCGCCCCATTACAATGGTGTGTGTACTTTTCCCCTAGGCCATTCCAGTTATTCGTTTCCAGTATCAGACTTGCGAAATTTTTTATGGTGTCTCAACCATTCCTTAACTTCAAACTCCCATATCTCGCGAACGGATGGACGAACTCGAGAAATTCCTGTTTCATCTGAAAGTAGAAATTCGCCCGATTACAACGGTATGTGTATTTTTCCCCTAGGCCATTGTAGTTATTGGTTTCGAGTATCACACATGCGAAAATTTTTATGGTTGCTCAACCATTCCTTAACTTCAAGCTCCCATATCTCGCGAACGAATTGACGAACTCGAGAAATTCTTGTTGCATCTGAAAGCAGAAACTCGCCCGATTACAACGGTATGTGTATTTTTGCCCTAGGCAATAGTAGTTATTGGTTTCGAGTATCAGACTTGCGAAAATTTTGATGGTTTCTCAACCATTCCTTAATTTCAAACTCCCGTATCACGCGAACGGAATGACGAACTCGAGAAATTCCTATTGCATCTGAAAGCAGAAACTCGCGCGATTACAACAGTATGTGTATTTTTCCCCTAGGCCATTGTAGTTATTGGTTTCGAGTATCAGACCAGCGAAATTTTTGATGGCTCCTCAACCATTCCTTAACTTCAAACTCCCATATCTCGCGAACGGATTGACGAACTCGAGAAATTCTTGTTGCATCTGAAAGTAGAAACTCGCCCGATTACAACGGTATGTGTGTTTTTCCCCTTGGCCTCTGTAGTTATTGGTTTCGGGAATCAGACTTGCGAAAATTTTGATGGTTGCTCAACCATTCCTTAACTTCAAACTCCCATATCTCGCGAACGAATTGACGAACTCGCGAAATTCTTGTTGCATCTGAAAGCAGAAACTCGCCCGATTACAGCGGTGTGTGTATTTTTGCCCTAGGCCATAGTAGTTATTGGTTTCGAGTATCAGACATGCGAAAATTTTGATGGTTTCTCAACCATTCCTTAACTTCAAACTCCCATATCTCACGAACGAATTGACGAACTCGAGAAATTCTTGTTGCACCTGAAAGCAGAAATTCGCCGGATTACAGCGGTATGTGTATTTTTGCCCTAGGCCATAGTAGTTATTGGTTTCGAGTATCAGACTTGCGAAAATTTTGATGGTTTCTCAACCATTCCTTAATTTCAAACTCCCATATCTCGCGAACGGATTGACGAACTCGAGAAATTCCTGTTGCATCTGAAAGCAGAAACTCGCGCGATTACAACAGTAAGTGTATTTTTCCCCTAGGCCTTTGTAGTTATTTGTTTCGAGTATTAGACTTGCGAAAATTTTGATGGTTTCTTTACCATTCCTTAACCTCAAACTCCCATATCTCGCGAACGGATTGACGAACACGAGAAATTCCTCTTGCATCTGAAAGTAGAAACTCGCCCGATTACAATGGTGGGTGTACTTTTCCCCTAGGCCATAGTAGTTATGGGTTTCGAGTATCAGACTTGCGAAAATTTTGATGGTTTCTCAACCATTCCTTAACTTCAAACTCCCATATCTCGCAAACGGATTGACGAACTCCCGAAGTTCCTGTTGCTTCTGAAAGTAGAAACTCGCCCCATTACAATGGTGTGTGTACTTTTCCCCTTACCCATAGCAGTTATGGGTTTCGAGTATCAGACTTGCGAAAATTTTGATGGTTTGTCAACAACTCCTTCACTTCAAACTCCCATATCTCGCGAACGGATTGACGAACTCGAGAAATTCTTATTGCATCTGAAAGCAGAAACTCGCCCGATTACAACGGTATGTGTATTTTTGCCCTAGGCCTCTGTAGTTATTGGTTTCGAGTATCAGACTTGCGAAAATTTTGATGGTTTCTCACCCGTTCCTTAAATTCAAACTCCCATATCTCGCGAACGGATTGACGAACTCGAGAAATTCCTGTTGCATCTGAAAGTAGAAACTAGCCCGATTACAAGGGTATGTGTATTTTTCCCCTAGGACTTTGTAGTTATTGGTTTCGGGAATCAGACTTGCGAAAATTTTGATGGTTGCACAACCATTCCTTAACTTCAAACTCCCATATCTCGCGAACGAATTGACGAACTCGACAAATTCTTATTGCATCTGAAAGCAGAAAGTCGCCCGATTACAGCGGTGTGTGTATTTTTGCCCTAGGCCATAGTAGTTATTGGTTTCGAGTATCAGACTTGCGAAAATTTTGATGGTTTCTCAACCATTCCTTAATTTCAAACTCCCATATCTCGCGAACGGATTGACGAACTCGAGAAATTCCTGTTGCATCTGAAAGTAGAAACTCGCCCCATTACAATGGTGTGTGTACTTTTCCCCTAGGCCATTCCAGCTATTGGTTTCGAGTATCAGACCAGCGAAATTTTTGATGGTTTCTCAAACATTCCTAAACTTCAAACTCCCATATCTCGCGAACGTATTGACGAACTCGCGAAGTTCCTGTTGCCTCTGAAAGTAGAAACTCGCCCCATTACAATGGTGTGTGTACTTTTCCCCTAGGCCATTCCAGTTATTCGTTTCCAGTATCAGACTTGCGAAATTTTTTATGGTGTCTCAACCATTCCTTAACTTCAAACTCCCATATCTCGCGAACGGATGGACGAACTCGAGAAATTCCTGTTTCATCTGAAAGTAGAAATTCGCCCGATTACAACGGTATGTGTATTTTTCCCCTAGGCCATTGTAGTTATTGGTTTCGAGTATCACACATGCGAAAATTTTTATGGTTGCTCAACCATTCCTTAATTTCAAGCTCCCATATCTCGCGAACGAATTGACGAACTCGAGAAATTCTTGTTGCATCTGAAAGCAGAAACTCGCCCGATTACAACGGTATGTGTATTTTTGCCCTAGGCAATAGTAGTTATTGGTTTCGAGTATCAGACTTGCGAAAATTTTGATGGTTTCTCAACCATTCCTTAATTTCAAACTCCCGTATCACGCGAACGGATTGACGAACTCGAGAAATTCCTATTGCATCTGAAAGCAGAAACTCGCGCGATTACAACAGTATGTGTATTTTTAACCTAGGCCTTTGTAGTTATTTTTTTCGGGTATTAGACCTGCGAAAATTTTGATGGTTTCTCAACCATTCCTTAACTTCACACTCCCATATCTCGCGAACGGATTGACGAACACGAGAAATTCCTCTTGCATCTGAAAGTAGAAACTCTCCCGATTACAGTGGTGTGTGTACTTTTCCCCTAGGCCATTCCAGTTATTGGTTTCGAGTATCAGACCAGCGAAAATTTTGATGGTTTCTCGACCATTCCTTAACTTCAAACTCCCATATCTCGCGAACGGATTGACGAACTCGAGAAATTCCTCTTGCATCTGAAAGTAGAAACTCGTCCGATTACAACGGTATATGTATTTTTCCCCTAGGCCTCTGTAGTTATTGGTTTCGGGAATCAGACATCCGAAAATTTTGATGGTTGCTCAATCATTCCTTAACTTCAAACTCCCATATCTCGCGAACGAATTGACGAACTCGAGAAATTCTTGTTGCATCTGAAAGCAGAAACTCGCCCGATTACAACGGTATGTGTATTTTTCCCCTAGGCCTTTGTAGTTATTTGATTCGAGTATCAGACTTGCGAAAATTTTGATGGTTTCTCAACCATTCCTTAACTTCAAACTCCCATATCTCGCGAACGGATTGACGACTACGAGAAATTCCTATTGCATCTGAAAGCAGAAACTCGCCCGATTGCAAGGGTACGTGTATTTTTGCCCTAGGCCATAGTAGTTATTGGTTTCGAGTATCAGACATGCGAAAATTTTGATGGTTTCTCAACCATTCCTTAATTTCAAACTCCCATATCTCGCGAACGGATTGACGAACTCGAGAAATTCCTGTTTCATCTGAAAGCAGAAACTCGCGCGATTACAACAGTATGTGTATTTTCCCCCTAGGCCTTTGTAGTTATTTGTTTCGAGTATTAGACTTGCGAAAATTTTGATGGTTTCTCAACCATTCTTTAACCTCAAACTCCCATATCTCGCGAACGGATTGACGAACTCGAGAAATTCCTGTTGCATCTGAAAGTAGAAACTCGCCCCATTACAATGGTGTGTGTACTTTTCCCCTAGGCCATTCCAGTTATTGGTTTCGAGTATCAGACCAGCGAAATTTTTGATGGTTTCTCAAAAATTCCTAAACTTCAAACTCCCATATCTCGCGAACGGATTGACGAACTCGAGAAATTCCTGTTTCATCTGAAAGTAGAAACTCGCCCGATTACAACGGTATGTGTATTTTCCCCTAGGCCATTGTAGTTATTGGTTTCGAAAATCAGACATTCGAAAATTTTGATCGTTTCTCAACCATTCCTTAACTTCAAACTCCCATACTATGCGAACGGATTGACGAACTCGAGAAATTCCTATAGCATCTGAAAGCAGAAACTCGCCCGATTACATCGGTATATGTATTTTTGCCCTAGGCCATAGTAGTTATTGGTTTCGAGTTTCAGACTTGCGAAAATTTTGATGGTTTCTCAACCATTCTTTAACTTCAAACTCCCATATCTCGCGAACGGATTGACGAACACGAGAAATTCCTATTGCATCTAACAGCAGAAACTCGCCCGATTTCAACGGTATGTGTACTTTTCCCCTAGGCCATTCCAGTTATTGGTTACGAGTATCAGACCAGCGAAAATTTTTATGGTTTCTCAACCATTCCTTAATTTCAAACTCCCATATCTCGCGAACGGATTGACGAACTCGCGAAGTTCCTGTTGCCTCTGAAAGTAGAAACTCGCCCCATTACAATGGTGTGTGTACTTTTCCCCTAGGCCATTCCAGTTATTCGTTTCCAGTATCAGACTTGCGAAAATTTTGATGGTTTGTCAACAACTCCTTCACTTCAAACTCCCATATCTCGCGAACGGATTGACGAACTCGAGAAATTCTTATTGCATCTGAAAGCAGAAACTCGCCCGATTACAACGGTATGTGTATTTTTGCCCTAGGCCTCTGTAGTTATTGGTTTCGAGTATCAGACTTGCGAAAATTTTGATGGTTTCTCACCCGTTCCTTAAATTCAAACTCCCATATCTCGCGAACGGATTGACGAACTCGAGAAATTCCTGTTGCATCTGAAGGTAGAAACTAGCCCGATTACAAGGGTATGTGTATTTTTCCCCTGGGACTTTGTAGTTATTGGTTTCGGGAATCAGACTTGCGAAAATTTTGATGGTTGCACAACCATTCCTTAACTTCAAACTCCCATATCTCGCGAACGAATTGACGAACTCGACAAATTCTTATTGCATCTGAAAGCAGAAACTCGCCCGATTACAGCGGTGTGTGTATTTTTGCCCTAGGCCATAGTAGTTATTGGTTTCGAGTATCAGACTTGCGAAAATTTTGATGGTTTCTCAACCATTCCTTAATTTCAAACTCCCATATCTCGCGAACGGATTGACGAACTCGAGAAATTCCTGTTGCATCTGAAAGTAGAAACTCGCCCCATTACAATGGTGTGTGTACTTTTCCCCTAGGCCATTCCAGCTATTGGTTTCGAGTATCAGACCAGCGAAATTTTTGATGGTTTCTCAAACATTCCTAAACTTCAAACTCCCATATCTCGCGAACGGATTGACGAACTCGCGAAGTTCCTGTTGCCTCTGAAAGTAGAAACTCGCCCCATTACAATGGTGTGTGTACTTTTCCCCTAGGCCATTCCAGTTATTCGTTTCCAGTATCAGACTTGCGAAATTTTTTATGGTGTCTCAACCATTCCTTAACTTCAAACTCCCATATCTCGCGAACGGATGGACGAACTCGAGAAATTCCTGTTTCATCTGAAAGCAGAAATTCGCCCGATTACAACGGTATGTGTATTTTTCCCCTAGGCCATTGTAGTTATTGGTTTCGAGTATCACACATGCGAAAATTTTTATGGTTGCTCAACCATTCCTTAACTTCAAGCTCCCATATCTCGCGAACGAATTGACGAACTCGAGAAATTCTTGTTGCATCTGAAAGCAGAAACTCGCCCGATTACAACGGTATGTGTATTTTTGCCCTAGGCAATAGTAGTTATTGGTTTCGAGTATCAGACTTGCGAAAATTTTGATGGTTTCTCAACCATTCCTTAATTTCAAACTCCCGTATCACGCGAACGGATTGACGAACTCGAGAAATTCCTATTGCATCTGAAAGCAGAAACTCGCGCGATTACAACAGTATGTGTATTTTTCCCCTAGGCCATTGTAGTTATTGGTTTCGAGTATCAGACCAGCGAAATTTTTGATGGCTCCTCAACCATTCCTTAACTTCAAACTCCCATATCTCGCGAACGGATTGACGAACTCGAGAAATTCTTGTTGCATCTGAAAGTAGAAACTCGCCCGATTACAACGGTATGTGTGTTTTTCCCCTTGGCCTCTGTAGTTATTGGTTTCGGGAATCAGACTTGCGAAAATTTTGATGGTTGCTCAACCATTCCTTAACTTCAAACTCCCATATCTCGCGAACGAATTGACGAACTCGCGAAATTCTTGTTGCATCTGAAAGCAGAAACTCGCCCGATTACAGCGGTGTGTGTATTTTTGCCCTAGGCCATAGTAGTTATTGGTTTCGAGTATCAGACATGCGAAAATTTTGATGGTTTCTCAACCATTCCTTAATTTCAAACTCCCATATCTCGCGAACGGATTGACGAACTCGAGAAATTCCTGTTTCATCTGAAAGCAGAAACTCGCGCGATTACAACAGTATGTGTATTTTCCCCCTAGGCCTTTGTAGTTATTTGTTTCGAGTATTAGACTTGCGAAAATTTTGATGGTTTCTCAACCATTCTTTAACCTCAAACTCCCATATCTCGCGAACGGATTGACGAACTCGAGAAATTCCTGTTGCATCTGAAAGTAGAAACTCGCCCGATTACAACGGTATGTGTATTTTCCCCTGGGCCATTGTAGTTATTGGTTTCGAAAATCAGACATTCGAAAATTTTGATCGTTTCTCAACCATTCCTTAACTTCAAACTCCCATACTATGCGAACGGATTGACGAACTCGAGAAATTCCTATAGCATCTGAAAGCAGAAACTCGCCCGATTACATCGGTATATGTATTTTTGCCCTAGGCCATAGTAGTTATTGGTTTCGAGTTTCAGACTTGCGAAAATTTTGATGGTTTCTCAACCATTCTTTAACTTCAAACTCCCATATCTCGCGAACGGATTGACGAACACGAGAAATTCCTATTGCATCTAACAGCAGAAACTCGCCCGATTTCAACGGTATGTGTACTTTTCCCCTAGGCCATTCCAGTTATTGGTTACGAGTATCAGACCAGCGAAAATTTTTATGGTTTCTCAACCATTCCTTAATTTCAAACTCCCATATCTCGCGAACGGATTGACGAACTCGAGAAATTCCTTTTTCATCTGAAAGCAGAAACTCGCGCGATTACAACAGTATGTGTATTTTTCCCCTAGGCCTTTGTGGTTATTTGTTTCGAGTATTAGACTTGCGAAAATTTTGATGGTTTCTCAACCATTCCTTAACTTCAAACTCCCATATCTTGCGAACGGATAGACGAACTCGAGAAATTCCTGTTTCATCTGAAAGTAGAAATTCGCCCGGTTACAACGGTATGTGTATTTTTCCCCTAGGCCATTGTAGTTATTGGTTTCGAGTATCAGACTTGCGAAAATTTTGATGGTTTCTCAACCATTCCTTAATTTCAAACTCCCATATCTCGCAAACGGATTGACGAACTCCCGAAGTTCCTGTTGCCTCTGAAAGTAGAAACTCGCCCCATTACAATGGTGTGTGTACTTTTCCCCTAGGCCATTCCAGTTATTCGTTTCCAGTATCAGACTTGCGAAAATTTTGATGGTTTGTCAACAACTCCTTCACTTCAAACTCCCATATCTCGCGAACGGATTGACGAACTCGAGAAATTCTTATTGCATCTGAAAGCAGAAACTCGCCCGATTACAACGGTATGTGTATTTTTGCCCTAGGCCTCTGTAGTTATTGGTTTCGAGTATCAGACTTGCGAAAATTTTGATGGTTTCTCACCCGTTCCTTAAATTCAAACTCCCATATCTCGCGAACGGATTGACGAACTCGAGAAATTCCTGTTGCATCTGAAAGTAGAAACTAGCCCGATTACAAGGGTATGTGTATTTTTCCCCTAGGACTTTGTAGTTATTGGTTTCGGGAATCAGACTTGCGAAAATTTTGATGGTTGCACAACCATTCCTTAACTTCAAACTCCCATATCTCGCGAACGAATTGACGAACTCGACAAATTCTTATTGCATCTGAAAGCAGAAAGTCGCCCGATTACAGCGGTGTGTGTATTTTTGCCCTAGGCCATAGTAGTTATTGGTTTCGAGTATCAGACTTGCGAAAATTTTGATGGTTTCTCAACCATTCCTTAATTTCAAACTCCCATATCTCGCGAACGGATTGACGAACTCGAGAAATTCCTGTTGCATCTGAAAGTAGAAACTCGCCCCATTACAATGGTGTGTGTACTTTTCCCCTAGGCCATTCCAGCTATTGGTTTCGAGTATCAGACCAGCGAAATTTTTGATGGTTTCTCAAACATTCCTAAACTTCAAACTCCCATATCTCGCGAACGGATTGACGAACTCGCGAAGTTCCTGTTGCCTCTGAAAGTAGAAACTCGCCCCATTACAATGGTGTGTGTACTTTTCCCCTAGGCCATTCCAGTTATTCGTTTCCAGTATCAGACTTGCGAAATTTTTTATGGTGTCTCAACCATTCCTTAACTTCAAACTCCCATATCTCGCGAACGGATGGACGAACTCGAGAAATTCCTGTTTCATCTGAAAGTAGAAATTCGCCCGATTACAACGGTATGTGTATTTTTCCCCTAGGCCATTGTAGTTATTGGTTTCGAGTATCACACATGCGAAAATTTTTATGGTTGCTCAACCATTCCTTAACTTCAAGCTCCCATATCTCGCGAACGAATTGACGAACTCGAGAAATTCTTGTTGCATCTGAAAGCAGAAACTCGCCCGATTACAACGGTATGTGTATTTTTGCCCTAGGCAATAGTAGTTATTGGTTTCGAGTATCAGACTTGCGAAAATTTTGATGGTTTCTCAACCATTCCTTAATTTCAAACTCCCGTATCACGCGAACGGATTGACGAACTCGAGAAATTCCTATTGCATCTGAAAGCAGAAACTCGCGCGATTACAACAGTATGTGTATTTTTAACCTAGGCCTTTGTAGTTATTTGTTTCGGGTATTAGACCTGCGAAAATTTTGATGGTTTCTCAACCATTCCTTAACTTCACACTCCCATATCTCGCGAACGGATTGACGAACACGAGAAATTCCTCTTGCATCTGAAAGTAGAAACTCTCCCGATTACAGTGGTGTGTGTACTTTTCCCCTAGGCCATTCCAGTTATTGGTTTCGAGTATCAGACCAGCGAAAATTTTGATGGTTTCTCGACCATTCCTTAACTTCAAACTCCCATATCTCGCGAACGGATTGACGAACTCGAGAAATTCCTCTTGCATCTGAAAGCAGAAACTCGCCCGATTACAACGGTATGTGTATTTTTCCCCTAGGCCTTTGTAGTTATTTGATTCGAGTATCAGACTTGCGAAAATTTTGATGGTTTCTCAACCATTCCTTAACTTCAAATTCCCATATCTCGCGAACGGATTGACGACTACGAGAAATTCCTATTGCATCTGAAAGCAGAAACTCGCCCGATTGCAAGGGTACGTGTATTTTTGCCCTAGGCCATAGTAGTTATTGGTTTCGAGTATCAGACATGCGAAAATTTTGATGGTTTCTCAACCATTCCTTAACTTCAAACTCCCATATCTCGCGAACGAATTGACGAACTCGAGAAATTCTTGTTGCATCTGAAAGCAGAAATTCGCCGGATTACAGCGGTATGTGTATTTTTGCCCTAGGCCATAGTAGTTATTGGTTTCGAGTATCAGACTTGCGAAAATTTTGATGGTTTCTCAACCATTCCTTAATTTCAAACTCCCATATCTCGCGAACGGATTGACGAACTCGAGAAATTCCTTTTTCATCTGAAAGCAGAAACTCGCGCGATTACAACAGTATGTGTATTTTTCCCCTAGGCCATTCCAGTTATTGGTTTCGAGTATCAGACCAGCGAAATTTTTGATGGTTTCTCAACCATTCCTTAATTTCAAACTCCCATATCTCGCGAACGGATTGACGAACTCGAGAAATTCCTGTTTCATCTGAAAGCAGAAACTCGCGCGATTACAACAGTATGTGTATTTTCCCCCTAGGCCTTTGTAGTTATTTGTTTCGAGTATTAGACTTGCGAAAATTTTGATGGTTTCTCAACCATTCTTTAACCTCAAACTCCCATATCTCGCGAGCGGATTGACGAACTCGAGAAATTCCTGTTGCATCTGAAAGTAGAAACTCGCCCCATTACAATGGTGTGTGTACTTTTCCCCTAGGCCATTCCAGTTATTGGTTTCGAGTATCAGACCAGCGAAATTTTTGATGGTTTCTCAAACATTCCTAAACTTCAAACTCCCATATCTCGCGAACGGATTGACGAACTCGAGAAATTCCTGTTTCATCTGAAAGTAGAAACTCGCCCGATTACAACGGTATGTGTATTTTCCCCTAGGCCATTGTAGTTATTGGTTTCGAAAATCAGACATTCGAAAATTTTGATCGTTTCTCAACCATTCCTTAACTTCAAACTCCCATACTATGCGAACGGATTGACGAACTCGAGAAATTCCTATAGCATCTGAAAGCAGAAACTCGCCCGATTACATCGGTATATGTATTTTTGCCCTAGGCCATAGTAGTTATTGGTTTCGAGTTTCAGACTTGCGAAAATTTTGATGGTTTCTCAACCATTCTTTAACTTCAAACTCCCATATCTCGCGAACGGATTGACGAACACGAGAAATTCCTATTGCATCTAACAGCAGAAACTCGCCCGATTTCAACGGTATGTGTACTTTTCCCCTAGGCCATTCCAGTTATAGGTTACGAGTATCAGACCAGCGAAAATTTTTATGGTTTCTCAACCATTCCTTAATTTCAAACTCCCATATCTCGCGAACGGATTGACGAACTCGCGAAGTTCCTGTTGCCTCTGAAAGTAGAAACTCGCCCCATTACAATGGTGTGTGTACTTTTCCCCTAGGCCATTCCAGTTATTCGTTTCCAGTATCAGACTTGCGAAATTTTTTATGGTGTCTCAACCATTCCTTAACTTCAAACTCCCGTATCACGCGAACGGATTGACGAACTCGAGAAATTCCTATTGCATCTGAAAGCAGAAACTCGCGCGATTACAACAGTATGTGCATTTTTACCCTAGGCCTTTGTAGTTATTTGTTTCGGGTATTAGACCTGCGAAAATTTTGATGGTTTCTCAACCATTCCTTAACTTCACACTCCCATATCTTGCGAACGGATTGACGAACACGAGAAATTCCTCTTGCATCTGAAAGTAGAAACTCTCCCGATTACAATGGTGAGTGTACTTTTCCCCTAGGCCATTCCAGTTATTGGTTTCGAGTATCAGACCAGCGAAAATTTTGGTGGTTTCTCGACCATTCCTTAAATTCAAACTCCCATATCTCGCGAACGGATTGACGAACTCGAGAAATTCCTCTTGCATCTGAAAGTAGAAACTCGCCCGATTACAACGGTATGTGTATTTTTCCCCTAGGCCTCTGTAGTTATTGGTTTCGGGAATCAGACATCCGAAAATTTTGATGGTTGCTCAACCAATCCTTAACTTCAAACTCCCATATCTCGCGAACGAATTGACGAACTCGAGAAATTCCTATTGCATCTGAAAGTAGAAACTCGCCCCATTACAATGGTGTGTGTACTTTTCCCCTAACCCATAGTAGTTATGGGTTTCGAGTATCAGACTTGCGAAAATTTTGATGGTTTCTCAACCGTTCCTTAAATTCAAACTCCCATATCTCGCGAACGGATTGACGAACTCGCGAAGTTCCTGTTGCTTCTGAAAGTAGAAACTCGCCCCATTACAATGGTGTGTGTACTTTTCCCCTAGGCCATTCCAGTTATTGGTTTCGAGTATCAGACCAGCGAAATTTTTGATGGTTTCTCAACCATTCCTTAACTTCAAACTCCCATATCTCGCGAACGGATGGACGAACTCGAGAAATTCCTGTTTCATCTGAAAGTAGAAATTCGCCCGATTACAACGGTATGTGTATTTTTCCCCTAGGCCTTTGTAGTTATTTGTTTCGAGTATCAGACTTGCGAAAATTTTGATGGTTTCTCAACCATTCCTTAACTTCAAACTCCCATGTCTCGCGAACGGATTGACGACCACGAGAAATTCCTATTCCATCTGAAAGCAGAAACTCGCCCGATTGCAAGGGTACGTGTATTTTTGCCCTAGGCCATAGTAGTTATTGGTTTCCAGTATCAGACTTGCGAAAATTTTGATGGTTGCTCAAGCGTTCCTTAACTTCAAACTCCCATATCTCGCGAACGGATTCACGAACTCGAGAAATTCCTGTTGCATCCGAAAGTAGAAACACGCACGATTACAACTGCATGTGTATTTCTCCCCTAGGCCTTTGTCGTTAATGGTTTCGAGTATCAGACTTGCGAAAATTTTGATGGTTTCTCAACCATTCCTTAACTTCAAACTCCCATATCTCGCGAACGGATTGACGAACTCGAGAAATTCCTGTTGCATCTGAAAGTAGAAACTCGCCCCATTACAATGGTGTGTGTACTTTTCCCCTAGGCCATTCCAGTTATTGGTTTCGAGTATCAGACCAGCGAAAATTTTGATGGTTTCTCGACCATTCCTTAACTTCAAACTCCCATATCTCGCGAACGGATTGACGAACTCGAGAAATTCTTGTTGCATCTGAAAGCAGAAATTCGCCGGATTACAGCGGTATGTGTATTTTTGCCCTAGGCCATAGTAGTTATTGGTTTCGAGTATCAGACTTGCGAAAATTTTGATGGTTTCTCAACCGTTCCTTAAATTCAAACTCCCATATCTCGCGAACGGATTGACGAACTCGCGAAGTTCCTGTTGCTTCTGAAAGTAGAAACTCGCCCCATTACAATGGTGTGTGTACTTTTCCCCTAGGCCATTCCAGTTATTGGTTTCGAGTATCAGACCAGCGAAAATTTTGATGGTTTCTCGACCATTCCTTAACTTCAAACTCCCATATCTCGCGAACGGATTGACGAACTCGAGAAATTCCTCTTGCATCTGAAAGTAGAAACTCGCCCGATTACAACGGTATGTGTATTTTTCCCCTAGGCCTCTGTAGTTATTGGTTTCGGGAATCAGACATCCGAAAATTTTGATGGTTGCTCAACCAATCCTTAACTTCAAACTCCCATATCTCGCGAACGAATTGACGAACTCGAGAAATTCCTATTGCATCTGAAAGTAGAAACTCGCCCCATTACAATGGTGTGTGTACTTTTCCCCTAGGCCATTCCAGTTATTGGTTTCGAGTATCAGACCAGGAAATTTTTGATGGTTTCTCAACCATTCCTTAATTTCAAACTCCCATATCTCGCGAACGGATTGACGAACTCGCGAAGTTCCTGTTGCTTCTGAAAGTAGAAACTCGCCCCATTACAATGGTGTGTGTACTTTTCCCCTAGGCCATTCCAGTTATTGGTTTCGAGTATCAGACCAGCGAAAATTTTGATGGTTTCTCGACCATTCCTTAACTTCAAACTCCCATATCTCGCGAACGGATTGACGAACTCGAGAAATTCCTCTTGCATCTGAAAGTAGAAACTCGCCCGATTACAACGGTATGTGTATTTTTCCCCTAGGCCTCTGTAGTTATTGGTTTCGGGAATCAGACATCCGAAAATTTTGATGGTTTCTCAACCGTTCCTTAAATTCAAACTCCCATATCTCGCGAACGGTTTGACGAACTCGCGAAGTTCCTGTTGCTTCTGAAAGTAGAAACTCGCTCCATTACAATGGTGTGTGTACTTTTCCCCTAGGCCATTCCAGTTATTGGTTTCGAGTATCAGACCAGCGAAAATTTTGATGGTTTCTCGACCATTCCTTAACTTCAAACTCCCATATCTCGCGAACGGATTGACGAACTCGAGAAATTCCTCTTGCATCTGAAAGTAGAAACTCGCCCGATTACAACGGTATGTGTATTTTTCCCCTAGGCCTCTGTAGTTATTGGTTTCGGGAATCAGACATCCGAAAATTTTGATGGTTGCGCAACCAATCCTTAACTTCAAACTCCCATATCTCGCGAACGAATTGACGAACTCGAGAAATTCCTATTGCATCTGAAAGTAGAAACTCGCCCCATTACAATGGTGTGTGTACTTTTCCCCTAACCCATAATAGTTATGGGTTTCGAGTATCAGACTTGCGAAAATTTTGATGGTTTATCAACCATTCCTTAACTTCAAACTCCCATATCTCGCGAACGAATTGACGAACTCGAGAAATTCTTGTTGGATCTGAAAGCAGAAATTCGCCTAATTACAGCGGTATGTGTATTTTTGCCCTAGGCCATAGTAGTTATTGGTTTCGAGTATCAGACTTGCGAAAATTTGGATGGTTTCTCAACCATTCCTTAACTTCAAACTCCCATATCTCACGAACGAATTGACGAACTCGAGAAATTCTTGTTGCATCTGAAAGCAGAAATTCGCCGGATTACAGCGGTATGTGTATTTTTGCCCTAGGCCATAGTAGTTATTTGTTTCGAGTATCAGACTTGCGAAAATTTTGATGGTTTGTCAACCATTCCTTAACTTCAAACTCCCATATCTCGCGAACGGATTGACGAACTCGAGAAACTCCTATTGCATCTGAAAGCAGAAACTCGCCCGATTACAACGGTATGTGTATTTTTGCCCTAGGCCTCTGTGGTTATTGGTTTCGAGTATCAGACTTGCGAAAATTTTGATGGTTTCTCAACCGTTCCTTAAATTCAAACTCCCATATCTCGCGAACGGATTGACGAACTCGCGAAGTTCCTGTTGCTTCTGAAAGTAGAAACTCGCCCCATTACAATGGTGTGTGTACTATTCCCCTAGGCCATTCCAGTTATTGGTTTCGAGTATCAGACCAGCGAAATTTTTGATGGTTTCTCAACCATTCCTTAACTTCAAACTCCCATATCTCGCGAACGGATGGACGAACTCGAGAAATTCCTGTTTCATCTGAAAGTAGAAACTCGCCCCATTACAATGGTGTGTGTACTTTTCCCCTAACCCATAGTAGTTATGGGTTTCGAGTATCAGACTTGCGAAAATTTTGATGGTTTGTCAACCATTCCTTAACTTCAAACTCCCATATCTCGCGAACGGATTGACGAACTCGAGAAACTCCTATTGCATCTGAAAGCAGAAACTCGCCCGATTACAACGGTATGTGTATTTTTGCCCTAGGCCTCTGTGGTTATTGGTTTCGAGTATCAGACTTGCGAAAATTTTGATGGTTTCTCAACCGTTCCTTAAATTCAAACTCCCATATCTCGCGAACGGATTGACGAACTCGCGAAGTTCCTGTTGCTTCTGAAAGTAGAAACTCGCCCCATTACAATGGTGTGTGTACTATTCCCCTAGGCCATTCCAGTTATTGGTTTCGAGTATCAGACCAGCGAAATTTTTGATGGTTTCTCAACCATTCCTTAACTTCAAACTCCCATATCTCGCGAACGAATTGACGAACTCGCGAAATTCTTGTTGCATCTGAAAGCAGAAACTCGCCCGATTACAGCGGTGTGTGTATTTTTGCCCTAGGCCATAGTAGTTATTGGTTTCGAGTATCAGACATGCGAAAATTTTGATGGTTTCTCAACCATTCCTTAACTTCAAACTCCCATATCTCACGAACGAATTGACGAACTCGAGAAATTCTTGTTGCATCTGAAAGCAGAAATTCGCCGGATTACAGCGGTATGTGTATTTTTGCCCTAGGCCATAGTAGTTATTGGTTTCGAGTATCAGACTTGCGAAAATTTTGATGGTTTCTCAACCATTCCTTAATTTCAAACTCCCATATCTCGCGAACGGATTGACAAACTCGAGAAATTCCTGTTGCATCTGAAAGTTGAAACTCGCCCCATTACAATGGTGTGTGTACTTTTCCCCTAGGCCATTCCAGTTATTGGTTTCGAGTATCAGACCAGCGAAATTTTTGATGGTTCCTCAACCATTCCTTAACTTCAAACTCCCATATGTCGCGAACGGATTGACGAACTCGAGAAATTCCTGTTGCATCTGAAAGTAGAAACTCGCCCGATTACAATTGTGTGTGTACTTCTTCCCTAGGCCATTGCAGTTATTGGTTTCGAGTATCAGACCAGCGAAATTTTTGATGGCTCCTCAACCATTCCTTAACATCAAACTCCCATATCTCGCGAACGGATTGACGAACTCGAGAAATTCTTGTTGCATCTGAAAGTAGAAACACGCCCGATTACAACGGTATGTGTGTTTTTCCCCTTGGCCTCTGTAGTTATTGGTTTCGGGAATCAGACTTGCGAAAATTTTGATGGTTGCTCAACCATTCCTTAACTTCAAACTCCCATATCTCGTGAACGAATTGACGAACTCGCGAAATTCTTGTTGCATCTGAAAGCAGAAACTCGCCCGATTACAGCGGTGTGTGTATTTTTGCCCTAGGCCATAGTAGTTATTGGTTTCGGGAATCAGACATCCGAAAATTTTGATGGTTGCTCAACCAATCCTTAACTTCAAACTCCCATATCTCGCGAACGAATTGACGAACTCGAGAAATTCCTATTGCATCTGAAAGTAGAAACTCGCCCCATTACAATGGTGTGTGTACTTTTCCCCTAGGCCATTCCAGTTATTGGTTTCGAGTATCAGACCAGGAAATTTTTGATGGTTTCTCAACCATTCCTTAATTTCAAACTCCCATATCTCGCGAACGGATTGACGAACTCGCGAAGTTCCTGTTGCTTCTGAAAGTAGAAACTCGCCCCATTACAATGGTGTGTGTACTTTTCCCCTAGGCCATTCCAGTTATTGGTTTCGAGTATCAGACCAGCGAAAATTTTGATGGTTTCTCGACCATTCCTTAACTTCAAACTCCCATATCTCGCGAACGGATTGACGAACTCGAGAAATTCCTCTTGCATCTGAAAGTAGAAACTCGCCCGATTACAACGGTATGTGTATTTTTCCCCTAGGCCTCTGTAGTTATTGGTTTCGGGAATCAGACATCCGAAAATTTTGATGGTTGCGCAACCAATCCTTAACTTCAAACTCCCATATCTCGCGAACGAATTGACGAACTCGAGAAATTCCTATTGCATCTGAAAGTAGAAACTCGCCCCATTACAATGGTGTGTGTACTTTTCCCCTAACCCATAATAGTTATGGGTTTCGAGTATCAGACTTGCGAAAATTTTGATGGTTTATCAACCATTCCTTAACTTCAAACTCCCATATCTCGCGAACGAATTGACGAACTCGAGAAATTCTTGTTGGATCTGAAAGCAGAAATTCGCCTAATTACAGCGGTATGTGTATTTTTGCCCTAGGCCATAGTAGTTATTGGTTTCGAGTATCAGACTTGCGAAAATTTGGATGGTTTCTCAACCATTCCTTAACTTCAAACTCCCATATCTCACGAACGAATTGACGAACTCGAGAAATTCTTGTTGCATCTGAAAGCAGAAATTCGCCGGATTACAGCGGTATGTGTATTTTTGCCCTAGGCCATAGTAGTTATTTGTTTCGAGTATCAGACTTGCGAAAATTTTGATGGTTTGTCAACCATTCCTTAACTTCAAACTCCCATATCTCGCGAACGGATTGACGAACTCGAGAAACTCCTATTGCATCTGAAAGCAGAAACTCGCCCGATTACAACGGTATGTGTATTTTTGCCCTAGGCCTCTGTGGTTATTGGTTTCGAGTATCAGACTTGCGAAAATTTTGATGGTTTCTCAACCGTTCCTTAAATTCAAACTCCCATATCTCGCGAACGGATTGACGAACTCGCGAAGTTCCTGTTGCTTCTGAAAGTAGAAACTCGCCCCATTACAATGGTGTGTGTACTATTCCCCTAGGCCATTCCAGTTATTGGTTTCGAGTATCAGACCAGCGAAATTTTTGATGGTTTCTCAACCATTCCTTAACTTCAAACTCCCATATCTCGCGAACGGATGGACGAACTCGAGAAATTCCTGTTTCATCTGAAAGTAGAAACTCGCCCCATTACAATGGTGTGTGTACTTTTCCCCTAACCCATAGTAGTTATGGGTTTCGAGTATCAGACTTGCGAAAATTTTGATGGTTTGTCAACCATTCCTTAACTTCAAACTCCCATATCTCGCGAACGGATTGACGAACTCGAGAAACTCCTATTGCATCTGAAAGCAGAAACTCGCCCGATTACAACGGTATGTGTATTTTTGCCCTAGGCCTCTGTGGTTATTGGTTTCGAGTATCAGACTTGCGAAAATTTTGATGGTTTCTCAACCGTTCCTTAAATTCAAACTCCCATATCTCGCGAACGGATTGACGAACTCGCGAAGTTCCTGTTGCTTCTGAAAGTAGAAACTCGCCCCATTACAATGGTGTGTGTACTATTCCCCTAGGCCATTCCAGTTATTGGTTTCGAGTATCAGACCAGCGAAATTTTTGATGGTTTCTCAACCATTCCTTAACTTCAAACTCCCATATCTCGCGAACGAATTGACGAACTCGCGAAATTCTTGTTGCATCTGAAAGCAGAAACTCGCCCGATTACAGCGGTGTGTGTATTTTTGCCCTAGGCCATAGTAGTTATTGGTTTCGAGTATCAGACATGCGAAAATTTTGATGGTTTCTCAACCATTCCTTAACTTCAAACTCCCATATCTCACGAACGAATTGACGAACTCGAGAAATTCTTGTTGCATCTGAAAGCAGAAATTCGCCGGATTACAGCGGTATGTGTATTTTTGCCCTAGGCCATAGTAGTTATTGGTTTCGAGTATCAGACTTGCGAAAATTTTGATGGTTTCTCAACCATTCCTTAATTTCAAACTCCCATATCTCGCGAACGGATTGACAAACTCGAGAAATTCCTGTTGCATCTGAAAGTTGAAACTCGCCCCATTACAATGGTGTGTGTACTTTTCCCCTAGGCCATTCCAGTTATTGGTTTCGAGTATCAGACCAGCGAAATTTTTGATGGTTCCTCAACCATTCCTTAACTTCAAACTCCCATATGTCGCGAACGGATTGACGAACTCGAGAAATTCCTGTTGCATCTGAAAGTAGAAACTCGCCCGATTACAATTGTGTGTGTACTTCTTCCCTAGGCCATTGCAGTTATTGGTTTCGAGTATCAGACCAGCGAAATTTTTGATGGCTCCTCAACCATTCCTTAACTTCAAACTCCCATATCTCGCGAACGGATTGACGAACTCGAGAAATTCTTGTTGCATCTGAAAGTAGAAACACGCCCGATTACAACGGTATGTGTGTTTTTCCCCTTGGCCTCTGTAGTTATTGGTTTCGGGAATCAGACTTGCGAAAATTTTGATGGTTGCTCAACCATTCCTTAACTTCAAACTCCCATATCTCGTGAACGAATTGACGAACTCGCGAAATTCTTGTTGCATCTGAAAGCAGAAACTCGCCCGATTACAGCGGTGTGTGTATTTTTGCCCTAGGCCATAGTAGTTATTGGTTTCGAGTATCAGACATGCGAAAATTTTGATGGTTTCTCAACCATTCCTTAACTTCAAACTCCCATATCTCACGAACGAATTGACGAACTCGAGAAATTCTTGTTGCACCTGAAAGCAGAAATTCGCCGGATTACAGAGGTATGTGTATTTTTGCCCTAGGCCATAGTAGTTATTGGTTTCGAGTATCAGACTTGCGAAAATTTTGATGGTTTCTCAACCATTCCTTAATTTCAAACTCCCATATCTCGCGAACGGATTGACGAACTCGAGAAATTCCTGTTGCATCTGAAAGCAGAAACTCGCGCGATTACAACAGTAAGTGTATTTTTCCCCTAGGCCTTTGTAGTTATTTGTTTCGAGTATTAGACTTGCGAAAATTTTGATGGTTTCTTTACCATTCCTTAACCTCAAACTCCCATATCTCGCGAACGGATTGACGAACACGAGAAATTCCTCTTGCATCTGAAAGTAGAAACTCGCCCGATTACAATGGTGTGTGTACTTTTCCCCTAGGCCATAGTAGTTATGGGTTTCGAGTATCAGACTTGCGAAAATTTTGATGGTTTCTCAACCATTCCTT
The DNA here is from genome assembly GCF_051014685.1 of Ptiloglossa arizonensis. NCBI lineage: Eukaryota > Metazoa > Arthropoda > Insecta > Hymenoptera > Colletidae > Ptiloglossa > Ptiloglossa arizonensis. Next base: position 16,659 of record NW_027478825.1, on the reverse strand, counting down.
AACTTCAAACTCCCATATCTCGCGAACGGATTGACGAACTCGAGAAATTCCTGTTGCATCTGAAAGTAGAAACTCGCCCGATTACAATTGTGTGTGTACTTCTTCCCTAGGCCATTCCAGTTATTGGTTTCGAGTATCAGACCAGCGAAATTTTTGATGGCTTCTCAACCATTCCTTAACTTCAAACTCCCATATCTCGCGAACGGATTGACGAACTCGCGAAGTTCCTGTTGCTTCTGAAAGTAGAAACTCGCCCCATTACAATGGTGTGTGTACTATTCCCCTAGGCCATTCCAGTTATTGGTTTCGAGTATCAGACCAGCGAAATTTTTGATGGTTTCTCAACCATTCCTTAACTTCAAACTCCCATATCTCGCGAACGGATGGACGAACTCGAGAAATACCTGTTTCATCTGAAAGTAGAAACTCGCCCCATTACAATGGTGTGTGTACTTTTCCCCTAACCCATAGTAGTTATGGGTTTCGAGTATCAGACTTGCGAAAATTTTGATGGTTTGTCAACCATTCCTTAACTTCAAACTCCCATATCTCGCGAACGGATTGACGAACTCGAGAAACTCCTATTGCATCTGAAAGCAGAAACTCGCCCGATTACAACGGTATGTGTATTTTTGCCCTAGGCCTCTGTGGTTATTGGTTTCGAGTATCAGACTTGCGAAAATTTTGATGGTTTCTCAACCGTTCCTTAAATTCAAACTCCCATATCTCGCGAACGGATTGACGAACTCGCGAAGTTCCTGTTGCTTCTGAAAGTAGAAACTCGCCCCATTACAATGGTGTGTGTACTATTCCCCTAGGCCATTCCAGTTATTGGTTTCGAGTATCAGACCAGCGAAATTTTTGATGGTTTCTCAACCATTCCTTAACTTCAAACTCCCATATCTCGCGAACGAATTGACGAACTCGCGAAATTCTTGTTGCATCTGAAAGCAGAAACTCGCCCGATTACAGCGGTGTGTGTATTTTTGCCCTAGGCCATAGTAGTTATTGGTTTCGAGTATCAGACATGCGAAAATTTTGATGGTTTCTCAACCATTCCTTAAATTCAAACTCCCATATCTCACGAACGAATTGACAAACTCGAGAAATTCCTGTTGCATCTGAAAGTTGAAACTCGCCCCATTACAATGGTGTGTGTACTTTTCCCCTAGGCCATTCCAGTTATTGGTTTCGAGTATCAGACCAGCGAAATTTTTGATGGTTTCTCAACCATTCCTTAACTTCAAACTCCCATATGTCGCGAACGGATTGACGAACTCGAGAAATTCCTGTTGCATCTGAAAGTAGAAACTCGCCCGATTACAATTGTGTGTGTACTTCTTCCCTAGGCCATTGCAGTTATTGGTTTCGAGTATCAGACCAGCGAAATTTTTGATGGCTCCTCAACCATTCCTTAACTTCAAACTCCCATATCTCGCGAACGGATTGACGAACTCGAGAAATTCCTGTTGCATCTGAAAGTAGAAACTCGCCCGATTACAATTGTGTGTGTACTTCTTCCCTAGGCCATTGCAGTTATTGGTTTCGAGTATCAGACCAGCGAAATTTTTGATGGCTCCTCAACCATTCCTTAACTTCAAACTCCCATATCTCGCGAACGGATTGACGAACTCGCGAAGTTCCTGTTGCTTCTGAAAGTAGAAACTCGCCCCATTACAATGGTGTGTGTACTTTTCCCCTAGGCCATTCCAGTTATTGGTTTCGAGTATCAGACCAGCGAAAATTTTGATGGTTTCTCGACCATTCCTTAACTTCAAACTCCCATATCTCGCGAACGGATTGACGAACTCGAGAAATTCCTCTTGCATCTGAAAGTAGAAACTCGCCCGATTACAACGGTATGTGTATTTTTCCCCTAGGCCTCTGTAGTTATTGGTTTCGGGAATCAGACATCCGAAAATTTTGATGGTTGCTCAACCAATCCTTAACTTCAAACTCCCATATCTCGCGAACGAATTGACGAACTCGAGAAATTCCTATTGCATCTGAAAGTAGAAACTCGCCCCATTACAATGGTGTGTGTACTTTTCCCCTAGGCCATTCCAGTTATTGGTTTCGAGTATCAGACCAGGAAATTTTTGATGGTTTCTCAACCATTCCTTAATTTCAAACTCCCATATCTCGCGAACGGATTGACGAACTCGCGAAGTTCCTGTTGCTTCTGAAAGTAGAAACTCGCCCCATTACAATGGTGTGTGTACTTTTCCCCTAGGCCATTCCAGTTATTGGTTTCGAGTATCAGACCAGCGAAAATTTTGATGGTTTCTCGACCATTCCTTAACTTCAAACTCCCATATCTCGCGAACGGATTGACGAACTCGAGAAATTCCTCTTGCATCTGAAAGTAGAAACTCGCCCGATTACAACGGTATGTGTATTTTTCCCCTAGGCCTCTGTAGTTATTGGTTTCGGGAATCAGACATCCGAAAATTTTGATGGTTTCTCAACCGTTCCTTAAATTCAAACTCCCATATCTCGCGAACGGTTTGACGAACTCGCGAAGTTCCTGTTGCTTCTGAAAGTAGAAACTCGCTCCATTACAATGGTGTGTGTACTTTTCCCCTAGGCCATTCCAGTTATTGGTTTCGAGTATCAGACCAGCGAAAATTTTGATGGTTTCTCGACCATTCCTTAACTTCAAACTCCCATATCTCGCGAACGGATTGACGAACTCGAGAAATTCCTCTTGCATCTGAAAGTAGAAACTCGCCCGATTACAACGGTATGTGTATTTTTCCCCTAGGCCTCTGTAGTTATTGGTTTCGGGAATCAGACATCCGAAAATTTTGATGGTTGCGCAACCAATCCTTAACTTCAAACTCCCATATCTCGCGAACGAATTGACGAACTCGAGAAATTCCTATTGCATCTGAAAGTAGAAACTCGCCCCATTACAATGGTGTGTGTACTTTTCCCCTAACCCATAATAGTTATGGGTTTCGAGTATCAGACTTGCGAAAATTTTGATGGTTTATCAACCATTCCTTAACTTCAAACTCCCATATCTCGCGAACGAATTGACGAACTCGAGAAATTCTTGTTGGATCTGAAAGCAGAAATTCGCCTAATTACAGCGGTATGTGTATTTTTGCCCTAGGCCATAGTATTTATTGGTTTCGAGTATCAGACTTGCGAAAATTTGGATGGTTTCTCAACCATTCCTTAACTTCAAACTCCCATATCTCACGAACGAATTGACGAACTCGAGAAATTCTTGTTGCATCTGAAAGCAGAAATTCGCCGGATTACAGCGGTATGTGTATTTTTGCCCTAGGCCATAGTAGTTATTTGTTTCGAGTATCAGACTTGCGAAAATTTTGATGGTTTGTCAACCATTCCTTAACTTCAAACTCCCATATCTCGCGAACGGATTGACGAACTCGAGAAACTCCTATTGCATCTGAAAGCAGAAACTCGCCCGATTACAACGGTATGTGTATTTTTGCCCTAGGCCTCTGTGGTTATTGGTTTCGAGTATCAGACTTGCGAAAATTTTGATGGTTTCTCAACCGTTCCTTAAATTCAAACTCCCATATCTCGCGAACGGATTGACGAACTCGCGAAGTTCCTGTTGCTTCTGAAAGTAGAAACTCGCCCCATTACAATGGTGTGTGTACTATTCCCCTAGGCCATTCCAGTTATTGGTTTCGAGTATCAGACCAGCGAAATTTTTGATGGTTTCTCAACCATTCCTTAACTTCAAACTCCCATATCTCGCGAACGGATGGACGAACTCGAGAAATTCCTGTTTCATCTGAAAGTAGAAACTCGCCCCATTACAATGGTGTGTGTACTTTTCCCCTAACCCATAGTAGTTATGGGTTTCGAGTATCAGACTTGCGAAAATTTTGATGGTTTGTCAACCATTCCTTAACTTCAAACTCCCATATCTCGCGAACGGATTGACGAACTCGAGAAACTCCTATTGCATCTGAAAGCAGAAACTCGCCCGATTACAACGGTATGTGTATTTTTGCCCTAGGCCTCTGTGGTTATTGGTTTCGAGTATCAGACTTGCGAAAATTTTGATGGTTTCTCAACCGTTCCTTAAATTCAAACTCCCATATCTCGCGAACGGATTGACGAACTCGCGAAGTTCCTGTTGCTTCTGAAAGTAGAAACTCGCCCCATTACAATGGTGTGTGTACTATTCCCCTAGGCCATTCCAGTTATTGGTTTCGAGTATCAGACCAGCGAAATTTTTGATGGTTTCTCAACCATTCCTTAACTTCAAACTCCCATATCTCGCGAACGAATTGACGAACTCGCGAAATTCTTGTTGCATCTGAAAGCAGAAACTCGCCCGATTACAGCGGTGTGTGTATTTTTGCCCTAGGTCATAGTAGTTATTGGTTTCGAGTATCAGACATGCGAAAATTTTGATGGTTTCTCAACCATTCCTTAACTTCAAACTCCCATATCTCACGAACGAATTGACGAACTCGAGAAATTCTTGTTGCATCTGAAAGCAGAAATTCGCCGGATTACAGCGGTATGTGTATTTTTGCCCTAGGCCATAGTAGTTATTGGTTTCGAGTATCAGACTTGCGAAAATTTTGATGGTTTCTCAACCATTCCTTAATTTCAAACTCCCATATCTCGCGAACGGATTGACAAACTCGAGAAATTCCTGTTGCATCTGAAAGTTGAAACTCGCCCCATTACAATGGTGTGTGTACTTTTCCCCTAGGCCATTCCAGTTATTGGTTTCGAGTATCAGACCAGCGAAATTTTTGATGGTTCCTCAACCATTCCTTAACTTCAAACTCCCATTAGTCGCGAACGGATTGACGAACTCGAGAAATTCCTGTTGCATCTGAAAGTAGAAACTCGCCCGATTACAATTGTGGTGTACTTCTTCCCTAGGCCATTGCAGTTATTGGTTTCGAGTATCAGACCAGCGAAATTTTTGATGGCTCCTCAACCATTCCTTAACTTCAAACTCCCATATCTCGCGAACGGATTGACGAACTCGAGAAATTCTTGTTGCATCTGAAAGTAGAAACACGCCCGATTAAAACGGTATGTGTGTTTTTCCCCTTGGCCTCTGTAGTTATTGGTTTCGGGAATCAGACTTGCGAAAATTTTGATGGTTGCTCAACCATTCCTTAACTTCAAACTCCCATATCTCGTGAACGAATTGACGAACTCGCGAAATTCTTGTTGCATCTGAAAGCAGAAACACGCCCGATTACAGCGGTGTGTGTATTTTTGCCCTAGGCCATAGTAGTTATTGGTTTCGAGTATCAGACATGCGAAAATTTTGATGGTTTCTCAACCATTCCTTAACTTCAAACTCCCATATCTCACGAACGAATTGACGAACTCGAGAAATTCTTGTTGCACCTGAAAGCAGAAATTCGCCGGATTACAGCGGTATGTGTATTTTTGCCCTAGGCCATAGTAGTTATTGGTTTCGAGTATCAGACTTGCGAAAATTTTGATGGTTTCTCAACCATTCCTTAATTTCAAACTCCCATATCTCGCGAACGGATTGACGAACTCGAGAAATTCCTGTTGCATCTGAAAGCAGAAACTCGCGCGATTACAACAGTAAGTGTATTTTTCCCCTAGGCCTTTGTAGTTATTTGTTTCGAGTATTAGACTTGCGAAAATTTTGATGGTTTCTTTACCATTCCTTAACCTCAAACTCCCATATCTCGCGAACGGATTGACGAACACGAGAAATTCCTCTTGCATCTGAAAGTAGAAACTCGCCCGATTACAATGGTGTGTGTACTTTTCCCCTAGGCCATAGTAGTTATGGGTTTCGAGTATCAGACTTGCGAAAATTTTGATGGTTTCTCAACCATTCCTTAACTTCAAACTCCCATATCTCGCGAACGGATTGACGAACTCGAGAAATTCCTGTTGCATCTGAAAGTAGAAACTCGCCCGATTACAATTGTGTGTGTACTTCTTCCCTAGGCCATTCCAGTTATTGGTTTCGAGTATCAGACCAGCGAAATTTTTGATGGCTTCTCAACCATTCCTTAACTTCAAACTCCCATATCTCGCGAACGGATTGACGAACTCGCGAAGTTCCTGTTGCTTCTGAAAGTAGAAACTCGCCCCATTACAATGGTGTGTGTACTATTCCCCTAGGCCATTCCAGTTATTGGTTTCGAGTATCAGACCAGCGAAATTTTTGATGGTTTCTCAACCATTCCTTAACTTCAAACTCCCATATCTCGCGAACGGATGGACGAACTCGAGAAATTCCTGTTTCATCTGAAAGTAGAAACTCGCCCCATTACAATGGTGTGTGTACTTTTCCCCTAACCCATAGTAGTTATGGGTTTCGAGTATCAGACTTGCGAAAATTTTGATGGTTTGTCAACCATTCCTTAACTTCAAACTCCCATATCTCGCGAACGGATTGACGAACTCGAGAAACTCCTATTGCATCTGAAAGCAGAAACTCGCCCGATTACAACGGTATGTGTATTTTTGCCCTAGGCCTCTGTGGTTATTGGTTTCGAGTATCAGACTTGCGAAAATTTTGATGGTTTCTCAACCGTTCCTTAAATTCAAACTCCCATATCTCGCGAACGGATTGACGAACTCGCGAAGTTCCTGTTGCTTCTGAAAGTAGAAACTCGCCCCATTACAATGGTGTGTGTACTATTCCCCTAGGCCATTCCAGTTATTGGTTTCGAGTATCAGACCAGCGAAATTTTTGATGGTTTCTCAACCATTCCTTAACTTCAAACTCCCATATCTCGCGAACGAATTGACGAACTCGCGAAATTCTTGTTGCATCTGAAAGCAGAAACTCGCCCGATTACAGCGGTGTGTGTATTTTTGCCCTAGGCCATAGTAGTTATTGGTTTCGAGTATCAGACATGCGAAAATTTTGATGGTTTCTCAACCATTCCTTAAATTCAAACTCCCATATCTCACGAACGAATTGACGAACTCGAGAAATTCTTGTTGCATCTGAAAGCAGAAATTCGCCGGATTACAGCGGTATGTGTATTTTTGCCCTAGGCCATAGTAGTTATTGGTTTCGAGTATCAGACTTGCGAAAATTTTGATGGTTTCTCAACCATTCCTTAATTTCAAACTCCCATATCTCGCGAACGGATTGACAAACTCGAGAAATTCCTGTTGCATCTGAAAGTTGAAACTCGCCCCATTACAATGGTGTGTGTACTTTTCCCCTAGGCCATTCCAGTTATTGGTTTCGAGTATCAGACCAGCGAAATTTTTGATGGTTTCTCAACCATTCCTTAACTTCAAACTCCCATATGTCGCGAACGGATTGACGAACTCGAGAAATTCCTGTTGCATCTGAAAGTAGAAACTCGCCCGATTACAATTGTGTGTGTACTTCTTCCCTAGGCCATTGCAGTTATTGGTTTCGAGTATCAGACCAGCGAAATTTTTGATGGCTCCTCAACCATTCCTTAACTTCAAACTCCCATATCTCGCGAACGGATTGACGAACTCGAGAAATTCTTGTTGCATCTGAAAGTAGAAACTCGCCCGATTACAACGGTATGTGTGTTTTTCCCCTTGGCCTCTGTAGTTATTGGTTTCGGGAATCAGACTTGCGAAAATTTTGATGGTTGCTCAACCATTCCTTAACTTCAAACTCCCATATCTCGCGAACGAATTGACGAACTCGCGAAATTCTTGTTGCATCTGAAAGCAGAAACTCGCCCGATTACAGCGGTGTGTGTATTTTTGCCCTAGGCCATAGTAGTTATTGGTTTCGAGTATCAGACATGCGAAAATTTTGATGGTTTCTCAACCATTCCTTAACTTCAAACTCCCATATCTCACGAACGAATTGACGAACTCGAGAAATTCTTGTTGCACCTGAAAGCAGAAATTCGCCGGATTACAGCGGTATGTGTATTTTTGCCCTAGGCCATAGTAGTTATTGGTTTCGAGTATCAGACTTGCGAAAATTTTTATGGTTTCTCAACCATTCCTTAATTTCAAACTCCCATATCTCGCGAACGGATTGACGAACTCGAGAAATTCCTGTTGCATCTGAAAGCAGAAACTCGCGCGATTACAACAGTATGTGTATTTTTCCCCTAGGCCTTTGTAGTTATTTGTTTCGAGTATTAGACTTGCGAAAATTTTGATGGTTTCTTTACCATTCCTTAACCTCAAACTCCCATATCTCGCGAACGGATTGACGAACACGAGAAATTCCTCTTGCATCTGAAAGTAGAAACTCGCCCGATTACAATGGTTTGTGTACTTTTCCCCTAGGCCATAGTAGTTATGGGTTTCGAGTATCAGACTTGCGAAAATTTTGATGGTTTCTCAACCATTCCTTAACTTCAAACTCCCATATCTCGCGAAAGGATTGACGAACTCGAGAAATTCCTGTTGCATCTGAAAGTAGAAACTCGCCCGATTACAATTGTGTGTGTACTTCTTCCCTAGGCCATTCCAGTTATTGGTTTCGAGTATCAGACCTGCGAAATTTTTGATGGCTTCTCAACCATTCCTTAACTTCAAACTCCCATATCTCGCGAACGGATTGACGAACTCGAGAAATTCTTGTTGCATCTGAAAGTAGAAACTCGCCCGATTACAACGGTATGTGTATTTTTCCCATTGGCCTCTGTAGTTATTGGTTTCGGGAATCAGACTTGCGAAAATTTTGATGGTTGCTCAACCATTCCTTAACTTCAAACTCCCATATCTCGCGAACGAATTGACGAACTCGCGAAATTCTTGTTGCATCTGAAAGCAGAAACTCGCCCGATTACAGCGGTGTGTGTGTTTTTGCCCTAGGCCATAGTAGTTATTGGTTTCGAGTATCAGACATGCGAAAATTTTGATGGTTTCTCAACCATTCCTAAACTTCAAACTCCCATATCTCACGAACGAATTGACGAACTCGAGAAATTCCTATTGCATCTGAAAGCAGAAACTCGCCCGATTACAACGGTATGTGTATTTTTCCCCTAGGCCTCTGTAGTTATTGGTTTCGGGAATCAGACTTGCGAAAATTTTGATGGTTTCTCAACCATTCCATAACTTCAAACTCCCATATCTCGCGAACGGATTGACGAACTCGAGAAATTCCTCTTGCATCTGAAAGTAGAAACTCGCCCGATTACGGTGGTGTGTGTACTATTCCCCTAGGCCATTCCAGATATTGGTTTCGAGTATCAGACCAGCGAAATTTTTGATGGTTTCTCAACCATTCCTTAACTTCAAACTCCCATATCTCGCGAACGGATGGACGAACTCGAGAAATTCCTGTTTCATCTGAAAGTAGAAATTCGCCCGATTACAACGGTATGTGTATTTTTTCCCTAGGCCTTTGTAGTTATTTGTTTCGAGTATCAGACTTGCGAAAATTTTGATGGTTTCTCAACCATTCCTTAACTTCAAACTCCCATATCTCACGAACGAATTGACGAACTCGAGAAATTCCTATTGCATCTGAAAGCAGAAACTCGCCCGATTACAACGGTATGTATATTTTTCCCCTAGGCCTTTGTGGTTATTGGTTTCGAGAATCAGACATGCGAAAATTTTTATGGTTGCTCAACCATTCCTTAACTTCAAACTCCCATATCTCGCGAACGGATTGACGAACACGAGAAATTCCTATTGCATCTGACAGCAGAAACTCGCCCGATTTCAACGGTATGTGTACTTTTCGCCTAGGCCATTCCAGTTATTGGTTTCGAGTATCAGACCAGCGAAAATTTTGATGGTTGCTCAACCATTCCTGAACGTAAAACTCCCATATCTCGCGAACGGATTGACGAACTCGAGAAATTCCTGTTGCATCTGAAAGCAGAAACTCGCGCGATTACAACGGTATGTGTATTTTTCCCCTAGGCCTTTGTAGTTATTGGTTTCGAGTATCACACATGCGAAAATTTCGATGGTTTCTCAACCATTCCTTAACTTCGAACTCCCATATCTCGCGAACGGATTAACGAACTCGAGAAACTCCTATTGCATCTGAAAGCAGAAACTCGCCCGATTACAACGGTATGTGTATTTTTGCCCTAGGCCTCTGTGGTTATTGGTTTCGAGTATCAGACTTGCGAAAATTTTGATGGTTTCTCAACCGTTCCTTAAATTCAAACTCCCATATCTCGCGAACGGATTGACGAACTCGAGAAATTCCTGTTTCATCTGAAAGTAGAAATTCGCCCGATTACAACGGTATGTGTATTTTTTCCCTAGGCCTTTGTAGTTATTTGTTTCGAGTATCAGACTTGCGAAAATTTTGATGGTTTCTCAACCATTCCTTAACTTCAAACTCCCATATCTCGCGAACGGATTGACGACCACGAGAAATTCCTATTCCATCTGAAAGCAGAAACTCGCCCGATTGCAAGGGTACGTGTATTTTTGCCCTAGGCCATAGTAGTTATTGGTTTCGAGTATCAGACATGCGAAAATTTTGATGGTTTCTCAACCATTCCTTAACTTCAAACTCCCATATCTCGCGAACGAATTGACGTACTCGAGAAATTCTTGTTGCATCTGAAAGCAGAAATTCGCCGGATTACAGCGGTATGTGTATTTTTGCCCTAGGCCATAGTAGTTATTGGTTTCGAGTATCAGACTTGCGAAAATTTTGATGGTTTCTCAACCATTCCTTAATTTCAAACTCCCATATCTCGCGAACGGATTGACAAACTCGAGAAATTCCTGTTGCATCTGAAAGTTGAAACTCGCCCCATTACAATGGTGTGTGTACTTTTCCCCTAGGCCATTCCAGTTATTGGTTTCGAGTATCAGACCAGCGAAATTTTTGATGGTTTCTCAACCATTCCTTAACTTCAAACTCCCATATGTCGCGAACGGATTGACGAACTCGAGAAATTCCTGTTTCATCTGAAAGCAGAAACTCGCGCGATTACAACAGTATGTGTATTTTTCCCCTAGGCCTTTGTAGTTATTTGTTTCGAGTATTAGACTTGCGAAAATTTTGATGGTTGCTCAACCATTCCTGAACGTAAAACTCCCATATCTCGCGAACGGATTGACGACCACGAGAAATTCCTATTCCATCTGAAAGCAGAAACTCGCCCGATTGCAAGGGTACGTGTATTTTAGCCCTCGGCCATAGTAGTTATTGGTTTCGAGTATCAGAGTTGCGAAAATTTTGATGGTTTCTCAACCATTCCTTAAATTCAAACTCCCATATCTCGCGAACGGAATGACGAACTCGAGAAATTCCTGTTGCATCTGAAAGTAGAAACACGCCCGATTACAGTGGTGTGTGTACTTTTCCCCTAGGCCACTCGAGTTATTGGTTTCGAGTATCAGACCAGCGATAATTTTGATGGTTTCTCAACCATTCCTTATCTTCAAAGTCCCATATCTCGCGAACGGATTGACGAACTCGAGAAATTTCTCTTGCATCTGAAAGTAGAAACTCGCCCGATTACAGCGGTATGTGTATTTTTGCCCTAGGCCATGGGAGTTATTTTTTTCGAGTATCAGGGTTGCGAATATTTTGATGGTTTGTCATCCATTCCTTAATTTCAAACTCCCATATCTCGCGAACGGATTGACGATCTCGAGAAATTCCTGTTGCATCTGAAAGTAGAAGCTCGCACGAATACAACGGTATGTGTATTTTTCCCCTAGGCCTTTGTAGTTATTGGTTTCGAGTATCAGACTAGCGAGAATTTTGATGGTTGCTCAACCATTCCTTAATTTCAAACTCCCATATCTCGCGAACGAATTGACGAGCTCGAGAAATTCCTGTAGCATCGGAAAGTAGAAACTCGACCCATTACAATGGTGTGTGTACTTTTCCCCTAGGCCATTCCAGTTATTGGTTTCGAGTATCAGACTTGCGAAAACTTTGATGGTTTCTCAACCGTTCCTTAAATTCAAACTCCCATATCTCGCGAACGGATTGACGAACTCGAGAAATTCCTGTTTCATCTGAAAGTAGAAATTCGCCCGATTACAACGGTATGTGTATTTTTTCCCTAGGCCTTTGTAGTTATTTGTTTCGAGTATCAGACTTGCGAAAATTTTGATGGTTTCTCAACCATTCCTTAACTTCAAACTCCCATATCTCGCGAACGGATTGACGACCACGAGAAATTCCTATTCCATCTGAAAGCAGAAACTCGCCCGATTGCAAGGGTACGTGTATTTTTGCCCTAGGCCATAGTAGTTATTGGTTTCGAGTATCAGACATGCGAAAATTTTTGATGGTTTCTCAACCATTCCTTAACTTCAAACTCCCATATCTCGCGAACGAATTGACGTACTCGAGAAATTCTTGTTGCATCTGAAAGCAGAAATTCGCCGGATTACAGCGGTATGTGTATTTTTGCCCTAGGCCATAGTAGTTATTGGTTTCGAGTATCAGACTTGCGAAAATTTTGATGGTTTCTCAACCATTCCTTAATTTCAAACTCCCATATCTCGCGAACGGATTGACAAACTCGAGAAATTCCTGTTGCATCTGAAAGTTGAAACTCGCCCCATTACAATGGTGTGTGTACTTTTCCCTAGGCCATTCCAGTTATTGGTTTCGAGTATCAGACCAGCGAAATTTTTGATGGTTTCTCAACCATTCCTTAACTTCAAACTCCCATATGTCGCGAACGGATTGACGAACTCGAGAAATTCCTGTTTCATCTGAAAGCAGAAACTCGCGCGATTACAACAGTATGTGTATTTTTCCCCTAGGCCTTTGTAGTTATTTGTTTCGAGTATTAGACTTGCGAAAATTTTGATGGTTGCTCAACCATTCCTGAACGTAAAACTCCCATATCTCGCGAACGGATTGACGACCACGAGAAATTCCTATTCCATCTGAAAGCAGAAACTCGCCCGATTGCAAGGGTACGTGTATTTTAGCCCTCGGCCATAGTAGTTATTGGTTTCGAGTATCAGACTTGCGAAAATTTTGATGGTTTCTCAACCATTCCTTAAATTCAAACTCCCATATCTCGCGAACGGAATGACGAACTCGAGAAATTCCTGTTGCATCTGAAAGTAGAAACACGCCCGATTACAGTGGTGTGTGTACTTTTCCCTAGGCCACTCGAGTTATTGGTTTCGAGTATCAGACCAGCGATAATTTTGATGGTTTCTCAACCATTCCTTATCTTCAAAGTCCCATATCTCGCGAACGGATTGACGAACTCGAGAAATTTCTCTTGCATCTGAAAGTAGAAACTCGCCCGATTACAGCGGTATGTGTATTTTTGCCCTAGGCCATGGGAGTTATTTTTTTCGAGTATCAGGGTTGCGAATATTTTGATGGTTTGTCATCCATTCCTTAATTTCAAACTCCCATATCTCGCGAACGGATTGACGATCTCGAGAAATTCCTGTTGCATCTGAAAGTAGAAGCTCGCACGAATACAACGGTATGTGTATTTTTCCCCTAGGCCTTTGTAGTTATTGGTTTCGAGTATCAGACTGGCGAGAATTTTGATGGTTGCTCAACCATTCCTTAATTTCAAACTCCCATATCTCGCGAACGAATTGACGAGCTCGAGAAATTCCTGTAGCATCGGAAAGTAGAAACTCGACCCATTACAATGGTGTGTGTACTTTTCCCCTAGGCCATTCCAGTTATTGGTTTCGAGTATCAGACTTGCGAAAACTTTGATGGTTGCTCAAGCGTTCCTTAACTTCAAACTCCCATATCTCGCGAACGGATTTACGAACTCGAGAAATTCCTGTTGCATCTGAAAGTAGAAACACGCCTGATTACAGTGGTGTGTGTACTTTTCCCCTAGGCCATTCCAGTTATTGGTTTCGAGTATCAGACCAGCGAAAATTTTGATGGTTTCTCAACCATTCCTTAACTTCAAACTCCCAATATCTCGCGAACGAACTGACGAACTCGAGAAATTCTTGTTGCATCTGAAAGCAGAAACTCGCCCGATTACAGCGGTGTGTGTACTTTTGCCCTAGGCCATAGTAGTTATTGGTTTCGGGTATCAGACTTGCGTGAATTTTGATGGTTTCTCAACCATTCCTTAACTTCAAACTCCCATATCTCGCGAACGGATTGACGAACTCGAGAAATTCTTGTTGCATCTGAAAGAAGAAACTCGCCCGATTACAGCGGTGTGTGTATTTTTGCCCTAGGCCATAGTAGTTAATGGTTTCGAGTATCAGAGTTGCGAAAATTTTGATGGTTTCTCAAGCATCCCTTAATTTCAAACGCCCATATCTCGCGAACGGATTGACGATCTCGAGAAATTCCTGTTGCATCTGAAAGTAGAAACACGCCTGATTACAGTGGTGTGTGTACTTTTCCCCTAGGCCATTACAGTTATTGGTTTCGAGTATCAGACCCGCGAAAATTTTGATGGTTTCTCAACCATTCCTTAACTTCAAACTCTCATATCTCGCGAACGGTTTGACGAACTCGAGAAATTCCTGTTGCATCTGAAAGTAGAAACTCGCCCGATTACAATGGTGTGTGTACTTTTCCCCTAGGCCATTCCTGTTATTGGTTTCGAGTATCAGACCAGCGAAATTTTTGATGGTTTCTCAACCATTCCTTAACTTCAAACTCCCATATCTCGCGAACGGATTGACGAACTCGAGAAATTCCTGTTGCATCTGAAACTAGAAACTCGCACGACTACAACGGCATGTGTATTTTTCCCCTAGGCCTTTGTAGTTCTTTGTTTCGGGAATCAGACTTGCGAAAATTTTGATGGTTTCTCAACCATTCCTTAACTTCAAACTCCCATATCTCAGGAACGGATTGACGATCTCGAGAAATTCCTGTTGCATCTGAAAGTAGAAACACGCCCGATTACAGTGGTGTGTGTACTTTTCCCCTAGGCCATTACAGTTATTGGTTTCGAGTATCAGACCAGCGAAAATTTTGATGGTTTCTCAACCATTCCTTAACTTCAAACTCTCATATCTCGCGAACGGTTTGACGAACTCGAGAAATTCCTGTTGCATCTGAAAGTAGAAACTCGCCCGATTACAATGGTGTGTGTACTTTTCCCCTGTGCCATTCCAGTTATTGGTTTCGAGTATCAGACCAGCGAAATTTTTGATGGTTTCTCAACCATTCCTTAACATCGAACCACCATATCTCGCGAACGGATTCACGAACTCGAGAAATTCCTGTTGCATCTGAAACTAGAAACTCGCACGACTACAACGGCATGTGTATTTTTCCCCTAGCTTTGTAGTTCTTTGTTTCGGGAATCAGACTTGCGAAAATTTTGATGGTTTCTCAACCATTCCTTAACTTCAAACTCCCATATCTCAGGAACGGATTGACGATCTCGAGAAATTCCTGTTGCATCTGAAAGTAGAAACACGCCCGATTACAGTGGTGTGTGTACTTTTCCCCTAGGCCATTACAGTTATTGGTTTCGAGTATCAGACCAGCGAAAATTTTGATGGTTTCTCAACCATTCCTTAACTTCAAACTCCCATATCTCAGGAACGGATTGACGATCTCGAGAAATTCCTGTTGCATCTGAAAGTAGAAACACGCCCGATTACAGTGGTGTGTGTACTTTTCCCCTAGGCCATTACAGTTATTGGTTTCGAGTATCAGACCAGCGAAAATTTTGATGGTTTCTCAACCATTCCTTAACTTCAAACTCTCATATCTCGCGAACGGTTTGACGAACTCGAGAAATTCCTGTTGCATCTGAAAGTAGAAACTCGCCCGATTACAATGGTGTGTGTACTTTTCCCCTGTGCCATTCCAGTTATTGGTTTCGAGTATCAGACCAGCGAAATTTTTGATGGTTTCTCAACCATTCCTTAACATCGAACCACCATATCTCGCGAACGGATTCACGAACTCGAGAAATTCCTGTTGCATCTGAAACTAGAAACTCGCACGACTACAACGGCATGTGTATTTTTCCCCTAGGCCTTTGTAGTTCTTTGTTTCGGGAATCAGACTTGCGAAAATTTTGATGGTTTCTCAACCATTCCTTAATTTCAAACTCCCATATCTCGCGAACGGATTGTCGAACTCGAGAAATTCCTGTTGCATCTGAAAGTAGAAGCTCGCCCGATTACAGCGGTATGTGTATTTTATCCCTAGGCTATAGTAGTTATTGGTTTCGAGTATCAGAGTTGCGAAAATTTTGATGGTTTCTCAACCGTTCCTTAATTTCAAACTCCCATATCTCAGGAACGGATTGACGATCTCGAGAAATTCCTGTTGCATCTGAAAGTAGAAACACGCCCGATTACAGTGGTGTGTGTACTTTTCCCCTAGGCCATTACAGTTATTGGTTTCGAGTATCAGACCAGCGAAAATTTTGATGGTTTCTCAACCATTCCTTAACTTCAAACTCCCATATCTCGCGAACGGATTCACGAACTCGAGAAATTCCTGTTGCATCCGAAAGTAGAAACTCGCACGCTTACAACTGCATGTGTATTTCTCCCCTAGGCCTTTGTAGTTATTGGTTTCGAGTATCAGACTTGCGAAAATTTTGATGGTTGCTCAAGCGTTCCTTAACTTCAAACTCCCATATCTCGCGAACGGATTGACGAACTCGAGAAATTCCTGTCTCATCTGAAAGTAGAAACTCGCCCGAATACAGCGGTAAGTGTACTTTTCCCCTAGGCCATTCCAGTTATAGGTTTCGAGTATCAGACCAGCGAAATTTTTGATGGTTTCTCAACCATTCCTTAACTTCAAACTCCCATATCTCGCGA